>NC_090266.1:209037884-209292884 GCF_040414725.1 Anabrus simplex | reverse complement strand
ATGATTTTTTTTTTTTTTTTTTTTTTTTTTTTTTTTTTTTTTTTTTTTTTTTTGCTCTTGGCTTTACGTCGCGCCGACTCAAATAGGTCTTACGGCGACGATGGGATAGGAAAGGGCTAGGAGCGGGAAGAAAGCGGCCGTGGCCTTAATTAAGGTACAGCCCCACCATTTGTTGGTGTGAAAATGGAAAACCACGGAAAACCATCTTCAGGGCTGCCGACAGTGGGGTCCGAACCCACTATCTCCCGCATGCAAGCTAACAGCTGCGCGCCCCTAACCGCACGGCCAACTTGCCCGGTAACCAGAGATTTAAGAATAGTGGGAAGACTAGTATGTGGTTAAAATGTACGTGTAGCCCACCTCCATTGGGGAGTGTGTCTGAAAAGACAGCGCGAATGGCTAAATGGTTACCGTGCTGGGCTTTGGTACAACGGGTCCCGAGTCCGATTCCCACCGCGTCGGGAATTTTTAACCTTCATTGGTTGATTCCGCTGGCTCGGGGGCTGGGGGTTGGTGCCCTCTAGAGCGTTAGAATTCATTATAGGTAGGGCATCACGCGCAGGTCGCCTATTATGCGTCAGTTCGAAAGACCTTCACCAGGCCTCTCCGGAGGTCACACATTATTATTATTATTATTATTATTATTATTATTATTATTATTATTATTATTATTATTATTATTATTATTGTTACGGAGTTTTTCCGTGGTAGGTAGAGGTGAAAGAAGGTGCGGGTGTGAATAGGTCTCCAGCTACGAAAGCAAAATTAATTTAAAATTTAACAAGGTTATATTTTCTTTTCAAAAACAAAGAAATAACAAGCATGGCAGGTACAAAGTAGCAAATCAAAAAGGGTAGTTACAATATTTACAGGAATTGGGCTTCGCGCCCTGATTTTACACTGCTTGGGCAATCAGCTCAGTTTTACCCCAAACACGAGTTTTAACAGAGGGGCAGAAAACCCCATTCATACCTAGGAGCCCTTGCTCCAAATTATACAGAAAAGCCTCCACGAGGCATACAACACTTAATTTTCAAAAGAGCCACTCGCTCTCAAAATTTAAGCCTCTCCCAGGCCACACCAAACTCCACCTTCAAGTTGTCCTCACTGGACATAGACACAGGGGTACAATACCCAACCTACTGAGGTCTATTAAATGAAAAGGGGCAATTACATGACCTCTAAAATAACAATTTGAGAGGAGGCAATCTGCACTCCTAATACACTTGTTTTTAAAAAAACCTAATCTGGCTCTAGGCCACTAATGCAAGGGCTAATCCCATACTACCGAGGTGACTTTAGAAAAGAGCAATTTGTTTTACATTAACGAAGAAAAGGTTGAGAAAATAAGTTCACCTCAAGACAATGTGAGTGGGAGCTCGAGAGGGTTAGCACTCTCTATCCCAATATGCAGCTTAAAAGAGAATAGAAGAAAAGATCGTTACATTTTAGGAAAAGGTTACATGGAGGAACGCTTCGCACCCGCCCCGAGAGTTAAACTGCTAAGCTAGCAAAGAAAGAATTTATTAATCGGCCATTACCTTATTGATGACCGCTGCCGAGGAAAGAGGCGCTTCCCGCCTCCTGCTATGTACTTTATACACTGAAAGATGGAACAGAAGTGGCCCGGAGACCCTAAAATCAGCAGTTTATATCCTCTCGCGGAAGGTTCTAGGCGTTAGGGGAATGAAAACACCCTCCCACAAACTTTTTATTGGCTCGGGTACAGAAACATATTCAAGTTGGGGGAAGATACATCGGATTGGTCGGAAATAACTCAAAGAAATTCAGGATTGGTTAAATCTAAAACAAGGGGGAAAAGAGGGGTATACAGCCAACTTAAACAATAACAGAAAGAAATTTAGCAAGAAACAAACATTTGAAATAAAAATTTCTCCAACAAAATAGTTCTTTGACTCCGCACTAGGGTGCACTATTGTTGATCTTCAGTAGTGTCCTCTAGAAGAGAAAGTTCACACTTCTTACTTCAAGCGAAACAAAAACACATCAAAAATGACACAGTTCAAAAACTCAAAATTTTCCACGTGGTGACATCTTCTGAGAAGGTAAAGAATTAATAGCGTAGATAAAGTTCAGACTTCCTCCAGCAGAGGAGTTTCAACTGGCGCACATTTTAAATTAGCGGAGTGGAGGTGTACCTCCCGGTACAATTATTATTAACTTTAGTATTGCGGTGCTTATTTTGTTTAACAAACAGGGCAGAGCAAACAACATTTTTGGTAATTCGTTTCGATGTATACCGTTTTTATAATCATGGATAGATTTTTGTAGTATTAGAGGAGGAACCAGAGAACGTGCTTCCTATGTGTAATTTTTAAGAGCCAGGTTCGTGGTGTACGGATAGGGGGCATGTATTTCACCCGGAGTCCCCGGTTTCGTTTCCAGACCAGTCCATGCATTGACTTTAATTCATGACTGAGGGCTGGAACAGGGCTCACTCAAGTCTCATGAGACCAGCTGAGGAGTTGTTCATACGAGAGGCAGTGGTCCCGGTCACGGAAGACAAGCAATACTGCTGACAATATCGTCACGTCGACTGGAACAGGAACAGGGCTCACTCAAGTCTCACTCAAGTCTCATGAGACCAGCTGAGGAGTTGTTCATACGAGAGGCAGTGGTCCCGGTCACGGAAGACAAGCAATACAGCTGACAATATCGTCACGTCGACTAGGTCGCTCACCAATATCTGCAGATTGTATGAGGCAACCGAATAGTGAATGCTTTACAAATAATCGACCGAGCGAGTTGGCCGCACGGTTAGGGGCGCGCAGCTGTGATCTTGCGTTCCGGAGATAGTGGGTTCGAACCCCGCTGTCGGCAGCCCAGAATCCTGAAGATGGTTTTCCGCCGTTTCCCATTTTCGGACCAAGCTGCTTCCTTAATATATTAAGGTCACGGTCGCTTCCTTTCTACTCTTAGCCTTTTCCTATCCCATCGCCACCATAAGACCTTTTGCTAATGGCTTTACGTCGCACCGACAAAGATAGGTCTTATGGCGACGATGGGATAAGAAAAGCCTAGGAGTTGGAAGGAAGCGGCCGTGGTCTTAATTAAGGTAGTCTACAGCCCCAGCATTTGCCTGGTGTGAAAATGAGAAACCACGGAATACCATCGTCAGGGCTGCCGACAGTGTGATTCGAACCCACTATCTCTCGGATGCATGCTCACAGTCACGCGCCCCTAACCGCACAGCCAACTCGCCCGGTACCATAAGACCTACCTGTGTTGGTGCGACGTAAAGCAAACTGTAAAAGAATAAAAATTAATAAATAAATTCGAATATCGAAGAAATCCGAACATGGTAGGTTTGGGGACTGCAAACAAGTGTGTAGTTTTCCGTTACTGGTGATATCGTGATCATAGACACGAGTCCTCCAGTTTTACATGGAATCCGAACCATAGTGATCTGACATTTCTTCAAACATGCTTTGATGGGAAGGTAAAGTCTTTGTCACTCAGCCATCACGCCCCCTCGTCCTGCCCTCTCCTGCGGAATGCTGATGAGACTACGGATGGTGCGGGAGAAAAAAAAATCTGTTGGTTTGAAGTTGCGCCTACTCAGGTCTTATGGTGACGATAGGATAGGGCAGGGCTGGACCTGGAAGAAAACGATCATGATCTTAGGCCTAATTAAGGTACAGCCCCACCCCTTGCCTGGTGTGACAATGGAAAAACTTTCAGGGCTGCCGACAGTGGGGCTCGAACCAGCTGTCTCCCGAATGCAAGCTCACAGCTGCGCGCCCCTAACCGTGCGGCCAACTCGCTTGGTCGATTATTTCGAAAGCATTCCCTCTTCGATTGCCTCATTCATTCGAATGGAATTTCGAATGAATAATCGAAATAATAATCGAATGGGAAAATCGAATAAGCGATCATTTTGTATTCAATTATCCCATTCCTTCTAGAGCTATTGCAACCCACACCGCTGGTAAGCACATGGCGAGGAACAAGGTTTTTGTTTTGTCATATTTCCGGCAACTCTCCTGTTTGTGCATTTTTGTTAGTTTATTATTTTATTTCAATTTTACAAAATCATCAACTCCACCATCACTGGTATCAGCACCACCTTCAGCACTTAACCATGGCCGAGAAAACAAGAACATGCCATACTCGTTCGCACACGAACTTACACTGGCAGCAAATGAGAAAATATTCTTAAAAGACAGAATATTGACGACCTCCCATGGTTTCGGTGGCTGGTACTAGCGAGGGTCTGACTGCACAGTTTTCTGTGTACTTTGACTGCTCCGCTGGGGGTGGTTGAGGGATACATATTCATGACACGTTTGGAGGTCACACTTCTTGATTGGGTGGTTGGTGGCTTCAAATATGAACACTTAGTCCACATACCGTATATTAGACCACATTTCACGTAATGAACCTAAATGACTAGTGACTGTCCGGGTCCATGGCTAAATGGTTGGCGTGCTGCCCTTTGGTCACAGGGGTCCCGGGTTCGATTCCCGGCAGGGTCGGGAATTTTAACCATCATTGGTTAATTTCCCTGGCGCGGGGGCTGGGTGTAGGTGTTGTCTTTATCATCATTTCATCCTCATCACGACGCGCAGGTCGTCTAGGGGAGTCAAATCAAAAGACCTGCACATGGCGAGCCAAACCCGTCCTGGGATCTCCCGGCACTACAAGCCATACGCCATTTCATTTCAATAGTGACTAAATATTTAGCCACCCAATACAACTGTAAAAAAAGCAGTCATATCACACGAGTCTGATGAATATTGCACCCATAAAAATTATATTAACACAATATCTTGCAGACAGAGAGAAAGAATAACTTGAGCATACCGTACAGAGAAAAAAAGGCAAGTCCTATGTGTTACGGGATGTCTCTCAGTATACAATATTGAACTATAGGTAGTATGGACAATTCAATGATATATACTAGGCAGCCAGTCTCAAATTAGCCCACTAGAAGTTCCACTAAATTAATTTATGTGTCAGCGGGAGTCCCATTGTCTGCATTTGAATGTGGTGTCGTTATCCCATTTCAGTCTCAGACCCTTAAATAACATATATCTGTCTCTAGACTATTAGCAGTTAAAGCGACATAAACCAGACGCACGAAATGTGTGTGGCCTAGGATTTTGTTTCACCAATAATTAGAACAATCAGCTTCCTTGATCCCCTCAGCCTCACACAGTTCACTCTTCTTGGAGAGCTTTCAATTTATGGTTGACAGGTTTCCGCTCTTCCGAGGTCTGCAAATAATACGGTTGGAGCACGGGTGTAAACCACGCGTCCCCTTGAGGAGCACAAAGACCGCAAAGGAAGTTAAATCCTACGCTGCTTGTACTGTTCAACGACTTTAACCCTGCGACACTGGCGCTCTACGTTGTGACTTGAGCGCTGGCGCCTATTCTCACAGACCCATGTACTGTATATATATTTTAATGTTATAAGCAATAAACAGTTTTAATTCCTTTAATAGTTTAAACGGATTATGGTCCGCCTCTGTGGTTTAGTGGTTAGTGTAATTAGCTGCCACCCCCGGAGGCCCGGGTTCGATTCCCGGCTCTGCCACGAAATTTGAAAAGTGGTACGAGGGCTGGAACGGGGTCCACTCAGCCTCGGGAAGTCAAATGAGCTGAGGTGTGTTCGATTCCCGCCTCCGATATCCTCGAAGTGGTTTTCTATGGTTTCCCACTTCTCCTCCCGGCAAATGCCGGGATGGTACCTAACTTAAGGCCACGGCCGCTTCCTTCCCTCTTCCTTGTCTATCCCTTCCAATCATCCCATCCCCCCCACAAGGCCCCTGTTCAGCATAGCAGGTGAGGCCGCCTGGGCGAGGTACTGGTCATCCTTCCCAGTTGTATCCCCGACCCAATGTCTCACGCTCCAGGACACTGCCCGGCGTTAGAGGTGGGATCCCTCGCCGAGTCCGAGGGAAAAACCAACCCTGGAGGGTAAACAGATTAAGAAGAAGAAATGGTTTATAAATAACAGGTAAAAATATAAATCAAACATTTGTGCTACATTTTACAGATTTTACAAACGCCGTTTTGCACCTTATGGAAACAATGACAACAGCAACCTCCATATTGCCAGTTAGTTCGTTACCATGACGACTTTCACGTTAGTGACGATCGACTCGTCATTGATGGGCTTAACGTAGTAATAAAAATAGGAATTGGTGAATAACTGCATAATTTTAGTTCGTACGCTGAAAAATTCATTGTATATAAATGATGTGAAATTCGATTTTTATATTTATTCTTACATACAATTTTGTTATATACCCGGCCAGTGGCTGCGCGGTTTGGGTCAAGTAGCTATCAGTTTGCATCCGGGAGATAGTGGGTTCGAACTCTTCTGTCGGCAGCCCTGAAGATGGTTTTCCGTGGTTTCCTATTTTCACACCAGGCAAATGCTGGGGCTGCACCTTAATGAAGGCTACGGCCGCTTTCTTCCCACTCCTAGCCCTTTTCTATCCCATCATCGCCATAAGACCTGTGTCGGTGCGACGTAAACTAAATCGTAAAAAACAAGTTTTTACATAGATCTGATATTTCCCGAGATATCTGAAAGTTTGTAAAAAATATAACAGTCGGACATATATCTATTATTATTCATCTCACGCTGCCTGGCCGAGGTGGTAAAGGCGTGCTCAGTTCACCCGGCAGGACGTGGGTTCGATTCCCCGTCAGGAAGTTGTAAAATTTTAAGAAAATATATTTCCACTTCCGGAGGTGCACATAGCCCTGAGGTTCACTCACCCTACACTAGAAATTAGTACCAGGTTAATTCCTGGGGGAAAATGCGGCCGGGCGTAGAGCTAACCACTCTACCCCACCAAGTGCCGAGTTACGGATAGTGGAAGCCATTACCTTCCACCCCACCAGGGGCCTTCATGGCCTGTACGGAGATGACTTTGCTTTGCTATTATTCCTCTCACGGTAAAATGCATGAAATAAAAGACTGTAAATTATATTTTATACAAACCTTATTATGTTCAATTTATCGATACGACTAAATAAAGGTTAAAGATCCCTTCATATGGTTAATGAGGTATTTAGGGTTTGTGGTAAGGATGCAAAAGAGGGGGCATGTAAGTCTCTTTTGTATTATTTGTTTTACGTCGCACCGACACAGATAGGTCTTATGGCGACGATGGGAGAGGAAAGGCCTAGGAGTGGGAAGGAAGTGGTCTTGGCCTTAATTAAGGTACAGCCCCAGCATTTGCCTGGTGTGAAAATGGGAAACCACGGAAAACCATCTTCAGGGCTGCCGGCAGTAGAGCTCGAATCCACTATCTCCTGAAAGTCTCTGTAATATCCTCAATTAGAGTATGGTTCCAGTAGTATACGGGACCCTCATAAGGATTACTTGATTAGAGGATTGAAAAAATCCAAAGATAAACAGGTCGATTTGCACTGGGTGATTTCCGGTAAAAAAAAAAAAAAAAAAAAGTAGCAGCGTTACGATAATGTTGCAAAATTTAGGCCGTGGAGACTTGGGATGAAGGTGACGAGCTGCTCGAGTAAGTGGTATGTTCCGAGCTGTCAGTAGAGAGATGGCGCGGAATGACATTAGTTGACGAATACGTTTGAGTGGTGTTTTAAAGTAGGAAAGATCACAATATGAAGTTACAGCTGGAATTCAAGAGGACAAATTGGGGCAAATATCCGTTTACAGGAAGAGGAGTTAGGGATTGGAATAATTTACCAAGGGAGATATGCGATAAATTTCCATATTGTTTGAAATTATCCGAGCAAAACTAGGTAAACAACTGGGAAAAAATCTGAGATGAAAGGAGGGTGTTGAAGAGTTCAATCTTATGAAATGTGGGTGAGCCATTTCAGTACTACTGCAGTGCCACTTTGTTACGGATTTCTGAACATATACGCGTATTTTTGTTATAGCTGCACATAATGCCAAAGCGGAAATAATTTTTAGTTTAATGAAAATACAGTGGAAAGCATGAGGAATAAATAGGCTATGAGTGGAGTCAGTGAAAAACTTGGCATTAATTAATTATCATTATATATGTATTTATTTATTTCAAACGAATCGTTGGTAGAATTCACGGATAGTAAATGGAGAAACGTCATGGCCTCACGTACACTAAGGTCAATTCATCCCCTCTTAAAATTACAGTATTACATAGTTACAATAATAGGCTACAGAATGTGCTTATATACAGTTACCGCATTTTCATAGCCCTATTATTTACACAATATTCATAGGATCTGTTATACATTATCCAGCTATCCTACTTGTACGTGAATCCTCACAAGTACTCCAACTAGGCACCGACTCATTCATACCCAATTATAGTCTCACGCCCCCCCCCCCCCCGTGTACTGAAAATTCACACAAATAAGAAAATTGCGTTATGTATAGTTGGTTTCATTAAATAGGTGTACATTATTTCTACCTCTTCCCAAAATTTTACCGTAGGTGGTTCTTTCTGTGGTGTAAGTTAATTGTACAGCTCAATCTCCTCGAGGGGAACGGTAGCTTAGCTGTAAGCGTTTGAAAGGATCGATGTAAATGTCACCTGCTAGGGATTTTCTCAGAAAAGCGGGATCTATTTGTTTACAGAGAGCTTTCATGGAGGGGCAATGACCTGGCTGTTTTTAAATAACTGCGTTGAGCAATTAGCTGTTCTCCTCGGCGTTGAACTCCCTCTAAGTTCGCCAAGTTGTCTAACTGTAGAGGGGTGCCAGGAAGGGAGCACGTACCATACTATTGGCCGTACTAATGTCAAATAGGCCGTGTGTTGCTTTCTTTCAAGGTCTCAGTAGGGAACTGCCGATAAATCCTAATGCTTTGCAGCTTTATTGTCGACGAAGTTTAACTTCAAGTACCAAAATTATATCCACTTTTATGAGCATTGTTTGAGGGCCAAAGAGCTACTTTATAATATTGGAATAATATAATTTTCTTCACATTGCAACTACATGTAAGATGTATAATATAAAATAATTATATCGTTAAAATGATGTGGGCAGTCCCGGGCAATTTTAATTGGGATGTATTTTCCTTCTGTTCCTAATCATTAAAATAATAAACGGTAGGTTTACAATACTGCCACCACTCCCAACATCAGTATTAAATCCCAACGAGCTCGACAGCTGCAGTCACTTAAGTGCGGCTGTTGTTGTTTGAGTCATCAGTCCATAGAATGGTCTGATGCCGCTCTCCACGCCACCCTTCCCTGTGCTAACCTATTCGTTCCTACGTAACTGCTGCATCCTACATCTGCCCTAACCTTCTTGTCATATTCATTCCTCCTTCTACCCCTACCGTTCTTACCACCTACACTTACCTCAAAAACCAACTGCACAAGTCCTGGATGTCTTAAGATGTGTCCAATCAATCTATCTCTTCTTCTGATCAAATTTAGCCTAATCGATCTCCTCCCACCAATTCGATTCAGTATCCCTTCATTAGTGATTCGATCTATCTATTTCGCCATCAGCATTCTTCTGTAACACCACATTTCAAGAGCGTCTATCCTCTTTCTTTCTGAGCTAGTTATCGTCCATGTTTCACTTCCATACAATGCCACGCACCATACGAAAGTCTTCAAAAACATTTTTAATTCCTATATCAATGTTCGTAGTGAGCAAATTTCTTTTCTTAAGAGAGGCCTTACCGAACTCGATAGCTGCAGTCGCTTAAGTGCGGCCAGTATCCAGTATTCGGGAGATAGTAGGTTCGAACCCCACTGTCGGCAGCCCTGAAGATGGTTTTCCGTGGTTTCCCATTTTCACACCAGGCAAATGCTGGGGCTGTACCTTAATTAAGGCCACGGCCGCTTCCTTCCAACTCCTAGCCCTTCCCTGTCCCATCGTCGCCATAAGACCTATCTGTGTCGGTGCGACGTAAAGCAACTAGCAAAAAAAACCAAAGCCTTCTTTGCTTGCGCTAGTCTGCATTTTATGTCCTTACTCTTCTGCCATCGTTAGTTATTGTACTACCCAAGTAACAATATTAATCTACTTCCTTTAAGACTTCATTACCTATCCTAATATTTCCTGCATCACCTGACGTCGCTCGACTGTACTCCATTACCCGGAGTTATTTGTTTTCATCTTGTAGGCCTACCCCTTATCCCAAACAACTCTGTCCTACCATTCAGCAATGTCTCCGGATCTTCTTAAAAAAAAAAAAAAACCAACGGCACTTACGCCCTTGAAAGGGCTTTGGCCTGCAGATTACGAGGGGCCGTGTGGTCAGCACGACGCATCCTCTCTATCGTTATTCTGGGCTTTCGAGACCGGGGCGCCATCTCACCGTCAGACAGCTCCTCAATTCTAATCACGTAGGTAGGCTGAGTGGTACTCGAACCAGCCCTCAGGTCGAGAGAGAAATCCCTGACCTGGCCGGGAATCGAACCCGGGGCCTCTGGGCGAGAGGCAGGCACGCTACCCCTACACCATGGAGCCGGCCCGGATCTTCTTCAGTCTCAGATAAAACAACAAAATCATCAGAAAATGTCAACTACTTTTACGGTTTTCGGAGACGCCGAGGTGCCGGAATTTAGTCCCGCCGGAGTTATTTTACGTGCCAGTAAATCTACCGACACGAGGATGACGTATTTGTGCACTTTCAAATACCACCGGACTGAGCCAGGATCGAACCTGCTAAGTTGGGGTCAGAAGGCCAGCGCCTCAACCGTCTGAGCCACTTGTGTGTGTTGTTAGGTCATCAGCCCAGAGGTTGGTTTGATCCTCAAATAGCACCACCAAAGGCTATGCAGTTATAGGGAAACTGCAAAAACCAATGGCAGAGCCTAAATGAGGCGTACTAGGCAAGATGAAGAGTGAGGTAGTTTGCCATTGCTTTCCTCACTGGACCAGAAGGTGCCACTGCAGCACGACTGATCCTATGAGCAACACCTTTCATAACATTCAGACACTAGTTGTGCCCCAAATGTCATAACTCAGCACCACCCATACCCCAGCAGCTTCCATATTGTCACAGCCATGGATGAGACTGGGACTTCGGTGGAAGCTACACTTTGCCCGGCATATAAACATTGAAAAGGACGGGGGGGAGGACAAACTGCAACCTTGCTTCACTTCATTCTAGACTGCAGCTTCTTTTTCTACACCCCCGATTCTTATCACTGCACACTAATTTTTATACAGATTGTAGATAATTCTCGGAATCTGATCCCGATCACCTTCAGTATCTCAAATAGCTTGGTCCAATCAACATTATCAAATGCCTTTTCAAGATCTATGAACGCCATGTATGTGGGCTTGTCCTTCTTAATTCGATCCTCTAAGATCAGACGTGAAGTCAGGATTGTTTCACGTGTTCCTACATTTCTTCTGAAGCCAAGATGATCTCCGAACGCAGTTTCAACTTGCCTTTCCATTCTTCTGTAAGTAATACGTGTTAAAATATTTCAGGAGTGAGATACTAAACTAATGGTGCGGTAGTTTTCCCACTTGTCAGCGCCGGCTTTCTTGGAAATAGGTATCACAACATTCTGCCGAATATCAGATGGCGCTTCTCCAGTCTCATACATCTTACACACTAAATGGAATAACCCCGCCACGCTGTTTTCTCTTAAGGCAGTGAGTAATTAAGAGGGAATGTCATCAATTCTAGGTACCTATTCATACAGAGAGAGAACTGCATGTCCTCGGGAGTTAGTTGCGGCTGTAGTTTCCCGTTGCTTTCACCCGTGTAGTAGCATCAACACAGCTAAGACATGTTCAGTAACTTATTATTACAAGGCCATATCAGTCAATCATCCAGACTGCTGCCCTTGCAACTTCCAAAAAGCTGCTACCCCCCTTTCGATGAACTATTCGTTAGTCTCTCGACAGATACCCATCCGATATGGTTGCATCTGCGGCTCAGCTATCTGCTGCATTGGGACACGCAAATCCCCCCACCGCGGCAAGGTCGCAGGGGAGGTGGCAAGTATCCAACATTCGGAAGATAGTGGGTTCGAACCCCACTGTTGGCAGCCCTGAAGATGGTGTTCCGTGGTTTCCCATTTTCACACTAGGTAAATGCTGGGGCTGTACCTTAATTTAGACCACGGCCGCTTCCTTTCCACTCCTAGCCTTTTCCTGTCCCATCGTCGCCATAAGACCTGTGTCGGTGCGACGTATAGCAACTTGCAAAAAAAAAAGTATTAAATCTTGTAATGTTCCCATGAGTAATGCAAAATGTACTCTTGTTCACTTCAGTGGTCTGGTAACCCTACCTTAATATCGCTACGCCAATATATACTAATCAATCAATCAATCAATCAATCAATCAATCAATCAATCAATCAATCAATCAATCAATCAATCAATCAATCAATCAATCAATCAATCAATCAAAAGTGATCGGCTTTTAGGGCTGTTGCCCAGGTGTCAGATTCCCTATCAGTTAAATATTTTCAAAGAACTTGGAAATGTATCGGGCATTCCCCTTCATAGATTATTCCAGTCCCCTACTTCTCGTCCTATAAATTAGTATTTGACACAATTTGTCCTCTTGAATTTCAACTTTATCTTCATTTCGTGATTTTTCCTACTTTTAAAAATTCCATTCAATCTCATTCATCTACTAATGTTATTCCACACCATCCCCCCGCTGACAGTCCGGAACATACCGCTTAGACGTGCAGCTCATTACCATACCCCCACGCTTTCCCAGCCTAAAGTTTACAACATTTCCGTAACACTACTCTTTTGTCGGAAAACACCAAGAACAAATCGTGCCACTTTCCTTTGAATCTATTTGAGTTCTTGAATCAAGTAGTCCTGGTGTGGGTCCCATACACTGGAACCATACTCTAATTGAGGTCGAACCAGAGACTTGTATGGCCTCTCCTTTACAAAATCCAAACCAAACCCCATGGCGCAACAGCCCCGAAGGGCCTTGGCCTACCAAGCGATAGCTGGTCAGCCCGAAGGCCTGCAGATTACGAGATGTCGTGTGGTCAGCACGACGAAGTTGTTTGAGAGAATTCCAACTTATGGTCGGGTTCAGGGCAGTTTAAAAGTTGATCAAAGTGCTTTGCAAGTATTTCACAATTCTCAGCATTGCTTAGACTAAGTCTACCATTTTCATCTTTGAAGCATAAGCTAGGTGCTTGATACCCCTTTAACTGACTCTTAAAAGTCTGGTAGAAGTGTCGAGAGTTATTTTTAACAAAACTGTCTTGCAGGTCAATAAGTTGCGATTTTTCGAAAGTTCTTTTAACTCTCCTTATTATTCTAGCAGTGTCTTTCCTTTGCTGTTTGAATTGGTCATAGTGCTCAGTCTTTCCAGAGGATTTAAACTTTTTCCATTGTTTTATTCTCTCTTGTAATGCATCTGCACATATTTGATTCCACCAAGGTTTCTTTTTAGGTCTGACTAGCCCAAATGTTTTCTGGGCTGCATTGGTTATTTCTTTAGATAAATCTTGCCACTTCCCATGATGAGATACTTGTATTTCTTCCTGAAATGTTTCCAATGTTTCTTGTGTAATTTGAAGTCTGTTTGTGTTATATTTGTTTACTCTTTCCCTTCTTCTGTGATTTCTGTTGGGTAAGAATTTCAGTTTGTTTTTAGACAAGTAGTGATTGGAATCAAATTCTCTGCTTCTTACTACCTTGACATTCATAATTTCTTTCATGTTTCTTATGGATACAGCTACATGATCCAGTTGAAATTCACCTAGTAATGGATTTGGAGAAATCCATGTTTTAGCTTTCCTTGGCAATTTTTTGAAGAAAGTTGACATTAACTTCAGCTGAAAATTTTTATAGATGGTAATTAATCTCATTCCATTGATGTTTGTTCTTTGGTGTGCGGCATATTCTCCCACTATTGGTCTATAAATTATCTCTCTTTCTACTTGGGCATTGAAATCGCCAAGTAATATCACCACATTTGATTTTGGAATTTTAGATAATTCCTCATCCAGGAGTGTCCAGAATTCCTCTACTTTATTTGGATTCTTTTTGTTGTCTTCATTTATTGGTGCATGACAGTTAATAAAAGTACATTTTTTATTTTTGCAGTTCATTGTTAAAAGAGATATCCGTTCTGAGCAGGATTTGAATTCAGTTACATTGTCTAATAATCTTTTATGGACATAAAAGGCTGTTCCCAAGAGTGGCATTCCTTTCATAATTTTAATCGCAGGTTTACCTTTAAAGATTCGATAATCTTTGGTTTCTGTCACATACTCATCCAAAAATCTCGTCTCCTGTACTGCTAAGATTTGAGTTTCGTTTCTGTCTAGAAGTAGTTCTAATTCCTTCTGTTTACCAACCATCAACAAAGAATTTACGTTCAAAGTGCCTGCAAAAAACTTCTGTTTAAACTTAGGTCTGGACGAATTCCAAGGATGCTCCGACTCATCCTTATTGCAGAGGTTGGGACTCCCCAGAACCATAGGTCCCGATGCATTGCATAACGCAATGATGGAATGGTGGATTTCTCTTCCGAGCTGCCACCTGGGGTAGTGCTTTTATTATTATTATTATTATTATTATTATTATTATTATTATTATTATTATTATTAGATGCGAAAAAGACCAGAAAACTGATCACGCAAAGCTCACTTCGAAGTTGTGCATTTCCTTCTTTGCCAGGCAGCCTTCAATTTTTCTCTCATCGTGGTTCTTCGTTCTTCTGTCCACTTAGCTCCTGTCTTCTTCTTGTGGTTTCTCTCTGACTCTACTTCCCACTTGTTGTTTTTCGTTCTGTAGCAGGTTCGGTCAGCGATGTCGGCCACTTTGATTCCTGATTTTTCCAGATCTTTGCGGATTTTAGTTGTCCACCTATTTGTTTTGATGTTTTCTGTTGCCTCAAGTAAGATTCTTGTCAGTCTGTTTTCTGGAAGGCGTTTGATGTGTCCGTAAAATTTCAGGCGTCTTTTTCTGATGTCGGCCGCAAGGTTTGAGAGCTCCTCGGTTTTTGTACGAGATTGCAGTCTATATCCTTCGTCAGTCAGTTTTGGGCCGAGAATTTTTCTGATGATTTTACGTTCCTCTTTCAGGATGTCTTCGAGTACTGCTTTCCTGTGGAGATCCAGTGTTTCACTCGCGTATAGTATTTCAGGTTTGATCACAGTATTGTAATGTCGAATTTTGGTGAAGAGTGAAAGGCATATTTTGTTGTAAATGTTTTGCCTTCGGCCGAGGGCTCTCGTCATTTTCTGAATGCGGACCTCGAGGGCCTTCTGTTCTTTTCTTGTTGGTACTATAATTTCTCCGAGATATCAGAACTCAGTTACTTTTTCGATTGTGCCAAATTTCGTGTTCAAATTCTGGAGGCTGCAGTGGTTACACATGACCTTGGTTTTCGAGAAGGAGATTTGTAGGCCGAATTTGTCTGAGCATTTCTTGAGGGTTTCGGTTTGGCTGATTGCCTGTTGTTCGTTTGTTGCGAGGATCGCGAGATCATCTGCGAAAGCGAGACAGGAGATTTTTACATGTTTTCTTGTCATACTTAATGGTTGCCAATTTCCTTGAGCTTTTAGAGCTTGTTCCCATTCTCTCATTATTTTGTCCAGGGCTATGTTAAAGAGTAGTGGGGAAAGTCCATCTCCTTGTCGGACACCGGTTTTTATCTGAAATTTTTCAGATATATTTCTGAATGCGGACCTCGAGGGGCTTCTGTTCTTTTCCTGTTGGTACTATAATTTCTCCGAGATATCAGAACTCAGTTACTTTTTCGATTGTGCCCAATTTCGTGTTCAAATTCTGGAGGCTGCAATGGTTACATGGCCTTTACTTGGGAGGTTGTGTTGGTGAGAATTAGTCTGATGATTTTTTGAGTCTTGTTGTCCAGTCCGTATTCACTCAGTGTTTGGAAGAGGGATTGCCGGTCAATAGAGTCGTATGCTTTCTGGAAGTCCACGAAGGTGCAGATTGTGGGTTGTATTCTTGTGTGTCGTAGTTTCAAGATGGTTTTCAGGTTGAGTATCTGTTCTGCACAGGATCTATGGGGCTTGAAGCCCGCTTGCTATTCGTCTATGAGTGGTTCTAGTTGTTCCTGTGTTCTTTGGAGGAGGACTGCGGAGAGGATTTTGTATGCGACTTGCACCAGGGAAATTCCCCTGTAATTGCCCACATCTGTTCGTTCACCTTTTTTGTGAAGTGGAACGATTATTATTATTATTATTATTATTATTATTATTATTATTATTATTATTTACATCGTTATGCCCTACTCAGGAGCACGGTTGAACTTGCTTAGCTGATGTGCTGGCCTTCTTTACCTCCCAAAATCTCTTCATCCTCTCGCTGAGCTTCTTCCTTCATTCAACTGTCCAAGTTATAGTAGCTCTGGTGCTGGGTTTGTCTTCAAAGTGGTGATTGTCGATTTTGGTTCTGAATTTACATCTGTTCTGTACAATGTCTTCTGAGATGTTGATTTCCTGGAGATCTGTTTCAGTTTCACGATGCCAGCTGTTCTTGGTTTTTAATGAAAGGGCCAGGTTGAGAATTATTTTAGTTAGCCTGTTAGTGTTCATTCTGATAATGAGTCTATAAAATTTCAATCGTCTTTTCCGAAAAGTGTGAGCAATTTTTTCTTCAGAATAACAATATATCTTCTGGGATGATTTTTTCTCCATATTCCATCTATACAAACTGGGCCAATAATTGCTGCAATCTTTCCTGTTCCCTTCCTTATAGATAGAAGCAATTACTGCTTTCGTCCAATCGGAAAGTACCTTACTATCATTCCATGCTAATCTTATTACGATACTTTAGAAGCCGTTCCATCTCTGCCTTGCCGCTATATTTCACTATTTCAAGTCTAATTTAATCTGTTCCTGCTGTTTTATGATAATGGAGTTTGTTTACCATCCTTCGCAGTTCCTCAAGCGTAATTTCACCTACATCATTATCCTCCTCCCCATAAGCTCGGTGGTTCACGGCGTCACCGGAAATATTTCCTTTTACGTTGAGAAGATTTTTAAACTATTCCTTCTACCACAACAGTGATTTCCTGGGATCTGTTATGAATTCACCGAGCAAGTGGCTGTGCGGTTTTGTTCACGTTCGAGCTTCACTCTCGGCAGCCCTGAAGATTGTTTTCCGTGGTTTCCCATTTTCATACGACGCAAATGCTGGAGCTGTACGTTAATTAATGCCACGGTCGCACCAGATTTACCCAGAACACTATTCATTTCCTCTTTCCCTCTCTTTCTAAGATTTTTTATTACTGTCCAGAGAGGTTTCCCTCTCGTTTGGCCTAGTCTTTCCAGGTTATTACCGAAATCTTCCCACGACTTCTTCTTGGATTTAACTATTAATGGTTTCGCTCTCTTTCTTCCATCTACGTACAATTCCCTGTCCGCATCAGTCCTTTTTTGAGCCATTTCCGAGGCGCCTTCTTTTTATGTTTAAATGCGCCCATCACTTCATCATTCCACCAAGATGTTCGCTTTTTCACCATCTTTACGCACAGTTGTTTGCATTCTCTTTTTATTTCTACTACAGACTACAGCATTCTTGTGTGCCACGCATTATCTTTCTATATCCTTAACCTCATTACTCTCTATTGTTTGGAACTTTTCACGAATCACATCCATGTACTTCTGTCTAATTTCCTCGTCCTGAAGTTTTTCTTGCCTTATTCGTCTGCAGACAGATTTCACTTTATCTATCCTGGGCCTAGAGATACTTACCGATCATTATCATTAAAAATTCCCAATACCCGTACATTCGTGACAGACTTCCGGAATTCTAAGTCGGTTGTGATACAATTTATTGTGGATCTGGTGTCATAAGTGGAATGGGAGTGGGCATTTCTTACATATTCTGAATCATGGCCCTCCTTGTGCTTAAGCGGCTAGGACTATACAGAATCCACCGTGGTCCAAACCCGTTAGAGGAGAGATTCTCACTGGGACTAGGTAGGGTAGCATCCTGATTCACAGAATTTACCAAACTCAGAATATTTTAAACAAGCCTCGGACCTATGGGACTAACGGAATCCCACAGGTGACGGACTCCTTGGGAACAACTTGGTGAACGAAATAAAATTCGATGGGGAGCTATCAATATTAATGGGGCTTATGGAAGAGAGAAAGCAGAGCTGGCCGAGTTAGCAAAGAGGATGCGCCTGGATGTGTTAGGAGTTAATTATATTCGGTTGAATGGAGATAAAGAGGAAGAGACTGGAAATTATAAAGTACCTATTCTTAACAGGCGTTAAAAAAAGGGAGGGCAGGGTGTGCGTTAGGACTGTTCATTAGAATACTGTTGCACGTATCATAGTTTCTGTTAGGCACGTAAATGAGCGAATGGTGTGGGTAGATTTAGCTGTTGAAGGAATTAGGACGAGAATTGTCTAAGAGTATTCACCATGTGAGGATGCAGACGAGGATGAATTTGGTAAGTTCTTTTTACGAAAAGTGTGACATTGTAATCAGGGTAAATAGCAAGGGTAGGATGGTGCTAATGAGCTATTTCAGTGCGAAAGTTCGAAATAGAACTTAAAGGTACGAAAAGGTGATGGGTAAACTTTGGTAAGATATGGAAGCTAATAGGAATGATGAAGCGTTTACTGGACTTCAGTGCTAGTAGGGCATTAGCAGTTACGAATACATTCTTCAAGTATTAGCCTATTCACCGCTAGTGGTCGAACCTTTTCTAATCCCAGAGCAGGCTGGATTTAGACCAGGAAGGAACTGCTGTACACAGATCCTTAATCTGACACAGCACATAGAAGATGGATTTCAACGTGGTGATATTACTGGAGTGGCTTTTGTTGATCTCTCTTCAGCATATGTTACTGTACAACACCAGATAGTCCTAAGGAAGTTTCACCATCTTACTATGGATTTAAGGCTCACAACAATTATTGCCACGCTGTTGCAGAACCGACGTTTCTTCGTTGAATTTCAAGGACAGCGGAGTAGATGAAGAATACAGAAGAACGGTCTCCCACAAGGCAGTGTCCTAGCACCAATGCTATTTAACATATATACCAACGACCAACCTCTTCCACCTCACACAAGGAGCTTTCTGTACGCAGATGACTTGGCCCTGGCAACTCAAAGTAAGAACTTTGAGCAAGTGGAACAAAACCTTACTGCTGCTTTGAAGATGCTCTCAGATTATTATGAGGAAAATCACCACAAGCCGAACCCATCGAAAACTAATGTGTGCGCCTTTCATTTAAAGAACAAAGAAGCCCTGCGGAAGCTGCGTGTGAACTGGAAAGGAATGGAGCTGGAACATAGTATGACCGTCCAATGGCAAGTGAGTCAGCTGTTGAGCCATTGAAGGTCATGCTAAAGGAATGGTTAACAGGAATTACTCGGAAATACATCCAGCTGGGTCAGATATCTAGAATAACTCGCCCATTCAGACAGGAAATTGGATGGATATAAGATGAGGAATGAAATTCCTAAGCTCAAAACCCCGTGGTCACCGCACGTTTACAGTCACGAAATATTATCTTATATGTGAGCAGAGATTAGCAAAATAATTTTACATTCTCAACAGTATTAAGAAGTAAGTCGACCATATGATATTCAGGTCCAGCGGTGTCATGAAGGAGGCCATGAATTGATGCCATGTGTTACAGGATCAAGGCGGCGCTGAAGAGGTTAGGTCGATTACATACGTCATAAAGACAATGGTGAAGTGTTCCTTTGTACATCTTTCCAGTCAGATGGGATCACGTTATCTTGGAATTCGCATTCGAACCGTCAAAAACAGATGGAAGAGAGGTTACAAGTCAGTGAGTTGAGCCTAACGTATGGAATGCAGACCGATATTATTATCATAACAATGGTAATGAGCTTTTGTTTTATGAATAATGGTATGGCGTATAAAAACGGAGATTGAAGGTTGAACTGACAGTAATTAGCACGTCTTTAAAGGGAACGTCTACGTTCGCAGAACCTAAGAGAAATATTTGAGAACGTGATATATAAAATAATATTACTGTGTCGAATAGCGATTTGAGGTTTTAATACTGAACAAGGAAAGTTTCGGAAATAACTGTGAGATATTGTAAAACGCTTGTGTCACTGTGTTAATTTTGTTTTTCTAAGTTTCAGGTCCATGGACTCAAAAATGTATGAAGATTTTTCCAATGATGTAATGATGGAAATGAATATGAGGGCTTAAACGTTCCGATATCCTAACAGGCCCGGGAGATGATGCCGAAGTGAGGGCCAAAACTATGACCAATGGAGCCAAGGACTGAGAGCGGTATCACATAATCTTCACTGATAAGTACCAAGATTTCATTTTCTTTACCCTATTTTCTTGTAGTTGCATAGCTGTAGAGTAGAATGTATTTTTTCTTTCATAATGAGGTGTCGTAAATTTAAACAACTTGAGTGACCTAATGCGACTATCATTTAGTGCCCGGTTACTGTGATTACGGTTATGTCCGAGGTTGTAATATTAAGATCATCTATTACACGCAAGATTTAGCTTGTAAATACGTGCCTTACCGCGAGTTACTCGGAATCTTCTTCACGTTTACGGTGAATGGAGGAATGCGGTGTCTTCATTAGTGAACCATACTTGTGTTGCACGAATACTTCGTGAGGTGACTTTATTTTAATATTTATTTGTAGAAGGTCTTCTGCATGATAATACAATACGTGTTTATTGCGTAGTGGCGAATGTTTCGTGAAATTAGTGTTGCGTTGATTGCGATACTTTGGTGATGATAAAGGAGATTCTTCGGGAATGCTTGTGAATTCTCTTGGGTAAGTAATGTGTGAATATGTATGATGTGCTTGAATATGGTGAATAATGAGGACAGGGTCGTCCATAAAGTGTTTTATGATGAATTAATGTTGTTATGGTGAGTGTTTCGTTGAAAAATGGATAATGGGAGTGTGATAAATAGTTATTTGAGATTTAGAGATCGATTTAAGCGCTCGTCATACAATTAAGAACCCAGAATAGGCAAGCATTTGTGTCGTTGTTATTTTGGTGATGTCAGATGTCCAAAGGTCGAGCGTAGGGATTGTTATATGATCATCGAAACACTGTTTCGCGACGGGATACGATGCAGATACCATTTAATTTGAGGAAATGGTCACTAATTAGACGTCTTCAACATTTAATAAGCATAATATGTGTGAAGTAGAAGGTCGTATTTATTGAATTATTGTCACCTGGTAGTAGATTGTATTCTTGCGTAGTTGCTTATAGTATGTTTCCCGTAGATAGTGTGCCTTCAAGATTTTCTTTCAGGAGGGCAGTGCCGGTGGAAGCAGTTACTGTTAATCATTCTTTGGATCATTAATGATTTTGTAGCGGCTAGATATTGTGTTCTATTTAGGTGGCTGATACGGATTCCTGGGACATGCTGTTGTTGAGTTATGTCGATATGAGATCCAATTATTATGTGGGTTTTCCTACACTATGTGCACTTTATGGATATTTATATTGAAACTGGTCACCATTAGAGAACTCAAGTTGGTTAGCAATTGGGTAATTTCTGAGATAATGGATAAATGTAGGGTATTTTAAAATGAAATCTTGGATAAGTGAAGATAAAGGCAAGTGTAGTTTATAAAAAAAATTGAATGAAATGTTATTCGATCCTATTATTCATTGCGGGCGGACAATTAATGATAAATAATGATGATTTGCCTTCAGCAAGTTCCATATTCGTTTCCATCAAGTTAGTATTTTCAATCAAGGTTTAAATAATGATGTTTTTTAAGTATTTAGCCAACAGAGATTTTCGTTCGTCTATCTAGCTATTATCCAATCATCATACAATGTATTATTATTGTATTAAGTTAGGTTTTGATTTCATTAAATTGGAAAAGGTCCTTCCAAGAAACTAACATTCGTTTTCCTTATTTAAATGAGATATATTTAGCCTTACGAAGTTATTGAATACTATTATTACCATAATCATGAACGTCTTGCGTCAAATGCTAGTCCAACTGCATAAACAGTAGTTGAATGTCCATGCCCAGGGTGGGGAATTATGCGTCACGACTGACTTTAGCTGAGGCTTATCACAAGAACCTACGAACCTTCTATATCCCCGGGCAATGGACGGGTGTATTCTGGCGCCCATACGTGAAGCCAAATTAAGAGAATGTTTTCTTGACAACCAACAGCAGAATTCGAAATAGAGGATGACTGAGTAATTCAATGCTCATACGTGCAGGCAAGAGCACACTTATTGTCCACCGTGGGAGATTTATGTTATGCAGAGTTTGGACTGGGGTAATGGATATGATTAATACTTACATTTATTACAGAGCTACGCAAAATATTAAAAGGCAGGAGACGTTTCGAGCAAGGCATAATTATATGTTAGTAGATTGGAAGGATAATCTGTAGGCAAACTCTGTTGGCTAAGAGTCATTAATTTACTTAAACTGAAGTGTCCGCAATTAACTCACTTGCGTTTATCGTATTATTGGTCGTTCACTTTGGCATTGATTCCGGGTCTGGAAGGATTTAAGCATTCAAATAGTTGAAGTATATTCGCGTAGGATTAGGTGTTAGTGTTAGGTAACTTGAGTGATAGGGAACTTAGAGACTGTTAGTACTATATTTAACTTGCGACAATATTTTTTAAAATGGCATCGTTGGCACAAGTAAAAGCGTTGTTGGAAGAGTTGGCAGGAAAGATGACAAAGATGCAAGAGACACAGGAAGCCACGACAAAGGAAAATCAATCAATGCAAGAAAGTATTAAAAAGATTCATGATGCCCAGGAAGCTATAACAAAAGAGATTCATGATGCACAAGAAACTTCGTCTAGAGAGATTCATGGAGCACAAGAAAGGATAAAAGAAGTCACCATAAAGGAAATTCATGACGCACGGGAAGCTTCAAGAAGAGAAATTCAGGAGAGCCATGAGCTTATTCAAAACCGATTATTGGAGACACAAAGGATGCTCAGAGTGGAAATGCAGGAAGGAATTAAGAATGAGATTCAAGGTAATTTGCGTGAGATCACCGAGGTGGTCCAACAGAATTTCAAGACCATGCAAGAAGAGGTGACGTCACTAGGAGAGGACATGAAGAACTTGAGAGAGGAAGTCGCTATGGCAATTAATGAAAATAAGAAGGATATTCAGGAAAAATTCACTGAGTTGAAAGCTGAATTAAGACTGAATGTCAGTGACCTTCAAACCCAGGTTGATCGGGAAATAAAAGAACTTAAAGAGGAAGTAGTCATGGTGCAAGGAAGGGTGACAGAGACAAATGCCAGCTGGGAAGAGAAATTTAAGAAGATTACGGAAGAAATGGAAAATGCTAACCAAACGATGCTTAATGATATAACATTGGCAAGGGAACAGATCAATAATAAATTTGACTTGGTCATGGAAGAATCAGACGGAAATAAAACCTTAATGGATCAACAAATTAAGAAGCTGAGTGATAATCTTAATACGATCCAGAAGGACATGCAATGTCTGAAGATTGAAAATGAGGCAACGAAGAAGTTGGTATCAGCTTTCACAGATCGACAGGTATCGATGGAGACTGGGAAGAATACAGAATCAGAATGTCAGTCCGAAATGCCAGCATTCAATATTGAAACCAGCGAAAGTGGCATTACTCATGTAGGAAACGGTATGCAAATAATTAATGTTATCCGCACACATGAAGATAGGCCTAAGAAATTCTCAGGCAATATCGGATCAGGAATGACACCCCGTGGATTTGTGCGTGAGATGGATGAATACTTTCGTGAAGCCAAAATACCGATGGAGAGACGACTTAAGACTGTAGAGCGACATTTGGAAGGAACACCGTTGGTGTGGTTCAAAGCGTTCCGCTATATATTTGAAGATTATGACGGATTCAAGCAGGCGTTCTTGGAGAAATTTTGGAATATTGATACGCAACAAAATATCCGGTTAGAATTGTACTCAAAGAAGTATTCACTGGGTGGACCGAGTCGCTTCTCAGACTACTTTACAATGCAATTCCATCGCCTTAAAGAACTGGACTCACCACCAACAGAGTTAGAGATGGTCAGGGCGATAGTAAAGCAATTCCCTCCAGACATTCAACGATTATTGACAGCGGCGAATGTACAGTCTGCAGTACATGCTGAGTCTGTTCTAAGACAGCTTGATAGCACGTCATCGCAAACCGGTAACCGAATGATAAGGCATGCTGACCCGGTTGTTAATGTTGCGACACCGGTAGAATCAGAAGAAGCAGGGAGAGATAATAATTCATACCGCCATGCCCAAGAAAGAAGGCAAGCGAGGTACAAAAATCTCAAGGAGGACCGGCAATATCAGAGATGGGCACCACCCCAGAATGGGAATAGGAGATACCCACGATATCGAAGGAGCTCAAGATGGGTCAACCATAGAAGCAGATGGCCATATCAAAGAAATAGAGATAATGAGGACATGAGACAGCGAGATGGAAGTCAAGAAGAAGAGATAAACCACGAGAAAAAGAAATACATTGAAGAGCTAAAGAAACAACAAGAAAAGAAGCAATGGGAAAATGCAATCCAGAGTCAGGATATTAATGCTGATTGCATAGGTGCAACGAGTTTGGAATATCAGCAGCAGCTTAAGAGAAACAGCACAAATGCAAAACTCAATCCTGGAGCGGTACCATTTGATGACGGCAATAAAGAGAGGAGCGGTGTGAAAAAAAAACTTCGGTCTGGGATCAACAGAGAACGATGTAGTTAAAATAAGGCATAATTATAAGGGAGATGATTGGATAATAGCTACCATAGAGTCATGGGCATTTGAACCCGAAGAACTGCTGGAGGATAATCAGCCCAAAACGATAGATTTAAAAAGAGGACTTCCGATAATTACAGTAACGGTATTTGGTATTCACGTGTCATCATTATTGGATACCGGGGCAAGTATCAGCATAATCTCGAAAATACTGTTCTTAGGATTGCAGGACAGACTTAAGATTCCTGTAATTCCAGTTTCAGGTGTAAAAATCAGAGGAATTATCCCAGATAAAATCGCTAAATGCAAGATACAAACCTATTTGCCTATTGAGATCGGGGAAATAGTGTTTGAACACCCATTTGTGGTCATGGACAGAATTCAGTACAACTTAATTATCGGCTCAGATTTCATACGTGAAAATGGCATTATCATTGACCTGAATAAGGAGGAAATCAGACTAAGAAGAAACGATGAAGAACAGTCACACGTCGCAGCAAAAGTAGAAAACAAGAGGATGAGCGAACTTCAGAAAACCATAAGTGTTTCGGCGGAGGAAATACTACACTTGACAGAGAAAGTCATGGAGAAGCACGAGTTCGAGGACATTTCACAAAACGATGTGATCGACAAGGGAATTGGAGGTAGCGTTGAGCAAAAGAGAATGGTTATAAACTTGATAATGAAATATGGCAATGCGTTCAAAACCCAACCAGGAGCGATTAAAAATTTTGAATACAAATTATTGGTAAAGGATTGGAGACCGTTCAAGGCCAAACCATATCCAGTACCAGACAAATTTATGCCTGAGGCCATGAAGGCAATCCAAGAGATGGTTGACAATGGTATAATTTCGAAATCCCATTCTCCTTATACTAGCCCCCTGGTAATCGTAAAAAAAAGTAACGGATCCATCCGTGTGTGTTTGGACGCGAGGGTATTAAACTCGAGTATCATACCTGAATATGATAAGGCCCCTATAATTAAGGAGATTATCAGAAAATTTAAAGGGATGATGTATTTCACAATACTGGATTTAACATCGTCATATTTTCATATAGTGTTGGAAGGTAAATCCAAGCTGTTGACTGGATTCCTCTTTAATAACCAAACCTATATATTTGAAAGGCTTCCCTTTGGCACTCGCAACTCAGGAGCCGCATTAATTCGAGCATTGGATCGAAATTTATGGCCAGAAGTCAAGGAGTCTGTCACCATTTATGTTGACGACATTGTGCTAGCAACGGTCACGTTTGAAGATCACATGACCAAGTTAGAACGATTATTGGCTAATTTAGAGGAAGCAGGGTTCAAAATTAACAGATCTAAATGAAAATTCTGCCAGCCAGAAATTCTTTTCGTTGGGCATATCATTGATGGAACGGGGATCAAACCGAATCCTCTTAAAATCCAGGCCATATGTGAATTTCCCAGACCGAGAAGGATAAAACATATCCGGCAATTTTTAGGAATGACGGGATTCTTCTCTAATCACTGCCCAGATTATACTGAAACAGTAGCACCTCTACAAGAGCTCCTGAAGACTAACAATCGATGGCACTGGACTGAACGTCATGATCGAGCTTTCAGGAAAACAAAGGAATTGATGGCGAATAATGTTAAGTTGGGCTATCCAAATTTTGATTTAAAATTTATTATACAGTCAGATGCTTCGTTAATAGGAGTTGGAGCTGTATTATATCAGGAATATGACGACGTAGAGAGGAGAAAGACTTACTTGGCATTTATAAGTCGGAAGTTACGTGTTCATGAAACGAAATATACGACGACGGAGCTAGAGATGTTAGCGATCGTGTATGCGCTCCAGCAGTGGAGGAAAATGATTTATGGGTACCCAATAGTGGTCCGAACTGATCACAAGGCTCTGACATTTGTATTAAAATCATCTTTGACAAGCGAGAGAGTGTCAAGGTGGGCCCTCTACGCACAGCAATTTGATCTTCAAATCGAGTTCTGTGCCGGTAAATCAAATATCTTGGCAGACAGTTTGAGTCGAAATCCGGTGGAGGACATACCAGAGGTTAACATGGTGGAAATGACCAAAGAAGACGAAGAATGTCTTGAGGATTTGAAATGTTTATCAGAGTTGCAACTTAATGATTCGTCCTTAAAACCCATAATAGAAGATTGTCGAAGAAGAACTACCGATGATGGTCATGGAAACCAGGAAGCAAATATGCTAACGGCCAACTATGTTTATGACAATAACCTTTTATATAAATTTGTGGATAAGGAAAAGGAAAGGTTACGAGTTGTAGTTCCACGCAGTTTAAGGTGTAAACTAGTCTGGTACATACATCGAATGATCGGCCATGGAGGAGTAGACAAGCTGATAGCAACTATAGGAGAAACATTTACCTGGGTTGGATTTCGAAGAACAATAAGGAAAGTTATCAGAACTTGTGATACGTGCCAGCGTGTAAAGTATAATTCCACTTCACTGTACCAGCAACCGATCTCTGTAATACCAGAAAGGCCCCGTGACATATTTGCGATGGATCTATACGGAGGATTACCAGTTAGCAAACGCGGGAATCGTTTCATTCTAGTTGTCCTTGATATCATGTCCAAGTTCGTGTCGTTGCAACCTATCAGGAAAGCAAATTCCAAAGCCATCATTAGGAGTTTAGAGAGGTATGTCATACCTCAGATGGGCAAGCCGAACTGTGTCTTAACCGACCACGGAACTCAATTTACGTCAGTAGAATTTTCAGAGGCCTTAAAAAGAATGGGAATACAGCACAAGTTCAGTTCCATACGTCATCCAGAATCAAATGCGGCTGAGAGGATAATGCGAGAGCTGTCGAAATATTGCAGAGTATTTTGTTCTGAACGTCACTGGACATGGGCCACATTCTTACCAACAATCACTGAATGCTTAAACAACACATGGCATGAATCGATCGATAATATCCCTAGCGTTGTCCACCTGAATAAGTATCCTAAGCGTCCTTGGAACGAGGTTATAAGCAAGCCTACAGAAGACCTACCTAACGAGGAGGAGATCATTCAGCAAGCTCGACTGCGCATGGAAAAACAGGCGGAAAAAAGGCTCAAGAAATTACGGCACAGAAGATTTCGGAAACCACTAGAAATTGGAACTTTCGTGTTAGTGAAGAAACCGGCCACGTCAAACCCTGCTGCTAAATTTTATTCAAAATTCGCTCATCTGTTTATTGGGCCATTCAAAATCATCGAGGTTTTGGATAATAATTCATACAAAATTCAGAGCTTAGATTCTGGAAATGTTTCCATATTTAATGCCTCAAACTTGAGAAAATATTATTTTCCGATCACTGTTGAAGAAGAAGTAAACGTTATTTTTGAAGATAGTAAAACAGAGGATGAGTTTAATGAATATACATCTACGGAGGAATAAGGTCAAGCCCGTTGGATATGTTACGAGGAATATCAAAGACTAAGAGGGACGACAGAACGTGTAACAGGATGTTTTGTAACGAAGAACAACTATTCAATTAATATGAATTGCAAGTTTTCCGGAAATATTATATTGATTCCTCAAATGGAATGTGACATTGAGAACAAGTTATAATTTTGGTACACATGAGGAGAAATTTCCTACTGACGTCCGAAATTTCTTTTCAAGTAAGGGGGGAAATATGACCGTCCAATGGCAAGTGAGTCAGCTGTTGAGCCATTGAAGGTCATGCTAAAGGAATGGTTAACAGGAATTACTCGGAAATACATCCAGCTGGGTCAGATATCTAGAATAACTCGCCCATTCAGACAGGAAATTGGATGGATATAAGATGAGGAATGAAATTCCTAAGCTCAAAACCCCGTGGTCACCGCACGTTTACAGTCACGAAATATTATCTTATATGTGAGCAGAGATTAGCAAAATAATTTTACATTCTCAACAGTATTAAGAAGTAAGTCGACCATATGATATTCAGGTCCAGCGGTGTCATGAAGGAGGCCATGAATTGATGCCATGTGTTACAGGATCAAGGCGGCGCTGAAGAGGTTAGGTCGATTACATACGTCATAAAGACAATGGTGAAGTGTTCCTTTGTACATCTTTCCAGTCAGATGGGATCACGTTATCTTGGAATTCGCATTCGAACCGTCAAAAACAGATGGAAGAGAGGTTACAAGTCAGTGAGTTGAGCCTAACGTATGGAATGCAGACCGATATTATTATCATAACAATGGTAATGAGCTTTTGTTTTATGAATAATGGTATGGCGTATAAAAACGGAGATTGAAGGTTGAACTGACAGTAATTAGCACGTCTTTAAAGGGAACGTCTACGTTCGCAGAACCTAAGAGAAATATTTGAGAACGTGATATATAAAATAATATTACTGTGTCGAATAGCGATTTGAGGTTTTAATACTGAACAAGGAAAGTTTCGGAAATAACTGTGAGATATTGTAAAACGCTTGTGTCACTGTGTTAATTTTGTTTTTCTAAGTTTCAGGTCCATGGACTCAAAAATGTATGAAGATTTTTCCAATGATGTAATGATGGAAATGAATATGAGGGCTTAAACGTTCCGATATCCTAACAGGCCCGGGAGATGATGCCGAAGTGAGGGCCAAAACTATGACCAATGGAGCCAAGGACTGAGAGCGGTATCACATAATCTTCACTGATAAGTACCAAGATTTCATTTTCTTTACCCTATTTTCTTGTAGTTGCATAGCTGTAGAGTAGAATGTATTTTTTCTTTCATAATGAGGTGTCGTAAATTTAAACAACTTGAGTGACCTAATGCGACTATCATTTAGTGCCCGGTTACTGTGATTACGGTTATGTCCGAGGTTGTAATATTAAGATCATCTATTACACGCAAGATTTAGCTTGTAAATACGTGCCTTACCGCGAGTTACTCGGAATCTTCTTCACGTTTACGGTGAATGGAGGAATGCGGTGTCTTCATTAGTGAACCATACTTGTGTTGCACGAATACTTCGTGAGGTGACTTTATTTTAATATTTATTTGTAGAAGGTCTTCTGCATGATAATACAATACGTGTTTATTGCGTAGTGGCGAATGTTTCGTGAAATTAGTGTTGCGTTGATTGCGATACTTTGGTGATGATAAAGGAGATTCTTCGGGAATGCTTGTGAATTCTCTTGGGTAAGTAATGTGTGAATATGTATGATGTGCTTGAATATGGTGAATAATGAGGACAGGGTCGTCCATAAAGTGTTTTATGATGAATTAATGTTGTTATGGTGAGTGTTTCGTTGAAAAATGGATAATGGGAGTGTGATAAATAGTTATTTGAGATTTAGAGATCGATTTAAGCGCTCGTCATACAATTAAGAACCCAGAATAGGCAAGCATTTGTGTCGTTGTTATTTTGGTGATGTCAGATGTCCAAAGGTCGAGCGTAGGGATTGTTATATGATCATCGAAACACTGTTTCGCGACGGGATACGATGCAGATACCATTTAATTTGAGGAAATGGTCACTAATTAGACGTCTTCAACATTTAATAAGCATAATATGTGTGAAGTAGAAGGTCGTATTTATTGAATTATTGTCACCTGGTAGTAGATTGTATTCTTGCGTAGTTGCTTATAGTATGTTTCCCGTAGATAGTGTGCCTTCAAGATTTTCTTTCAGGAGGGCAGTGCCGGTGGAAGCAGTTACTGTTAATCATTCTTTGGATCATTAATGATTTTGTAGCGGCTAGATATTGTGTTCTATTTAGGTGGCTGATACGGATTCCTGGGACATGCTGTTGTTGAGTTATGTCGATATGAGATCCAATTATTATGTGGGTTTTCCTACACTATGTGCACTTTATGGATATTTATATTGAAACTGGTCACCATTAGAGAACTCAAGTTGGTTAGCAATTGGGTAATTTCTGAGATAATGGATAAATGTAGGGTATTTTAAAATGAAATCTTGGATAAGTGAAGATAAAGGCAAGTGTAGTTTATAAAAAAAATTGAATGAAATTTTATTCGATCCTATTATTCATTGCGGGCGGACAATTAATGATAAATAATGATGATTTGCCTTCAGCAAGTTCCATATTCGTTTCCATCAAGTTAGTATTTTCAATCAAGGTTTAAATAATGATGTTTTTTAAGTATTTAGCCAACAGAGATTTTCGTTCGTCTATCTAGCTATTATCCAATCATCATACAATGTATTATTATTGTATTAAGTTAGGTTTTGATTTCATTAAATTGGAAAAGGTCCTTCCAAGAAACTAACATTCGTTTTCCTTATTTAAATGAGATATATTTAGCCTTACGAAGTTATTGAATACTATTATTACCATAATCATGAACGTCTTGCGTCAAATGCTAGTCCAACTGCATAAACAGTAGTTGAATGTCCATGCCCTGGGTGGGGAATTATGCGTCACGACTGACTTTAGCTGAGGCTTATCACAAGAACCTACGAACCTTCTATATCCCCGGGCAATGGACGGGTGTAATAGCAATACTCCAGTTTACCTTGGTGTTACCCTGGATCGTTCGCTGACCTTCACCACACACTGCACCAAACTAGGGCATAAGTTTCATCACGAAACTGCCTATTGCGTAAGGTAACTGGTTCTGGATGGGGTGCCCATCCCCAGACAGTAAGGACAACTGCCCTAGCACTCTGCTACTCTGCTGCTGAATATGCTAGTCCCGTGTGGTATAAATCAGCTCACGAAAATAAAGTCGACATTGCCTTGAATGAAACCTGAAGGCTAATTACAGGCTGTTTAAAAACAACACCCGCACAGAAGTTGTATTCACTTGCAAGTATAGCCCCACCTGAATAAAGACGTGAGGTGGCCGCTAATATCGAGAGACAAAAGGTTTGCAGCATCTCAGCCCATCCCCTTCATGAACATCAGCAACCACCAGCTCGACTGAAATCCAGGAAGAGTTTTCTACAGTCTTCTGCTCCACTTGATTCTGGCCCAAAAAAAAAAAGGCCAGCTATGGAAGCTATGGAAACAAAGGTACCCAGATCATCCGGAACGTACTGAAAATGAAGAAAAGATGCCACCTGGTCACGAAGAGGGATGGTGTATATGGAAGTCGTTAAACAGACTGCGGACCGGCGTTGCAAGATCTAAGGACAATCTTGTGAAATGGGGCATCGTGCATGATAGGGACTCATTATGCGAATGTGGAGAGGAACAGACTTCTACGCACCTCTCGCACAGTCGTCTATGCCCAGATTCATGTACAGGGTTGGAATTGACACTGGCTGGAGACAATGCCATCAATGTAGCCAAATACTGGTCACAACTTGTGTAAATAATGTATGTATAATGTAGATATTTTCATGTAAAACTTCCTTTCTCCCTTTTTTTATTTTTACAATTTATTTGTTCATGGTTCATGTTTGTGGGTTACTGTAGTCACGTCCTAGTTCGTGAACCATGGGCAACGGCTGAGTGGCCTAGTAAGTGGTCCTGAGAGTCGGGATACCAGTTGCTATGGAATGGGAGTGACCATCTCGGACATATTTTGAGTCATGGCCCTCCTTGTGCTCAGGTGGCTAGGACTATACAATTCACCGGTGGTCCATAACCCGTTAGAAGAGAGAACCTCACTTGGACTATGTGCAAGTAGGGTAGCATCCTGCTTCATGAATTTACCGAGCTCAGAACATTTTAAGCAAGCCTCGGACCTATGGGAGTAACGGAGTCCCACTCCCATTTGACAGGCGAGGGATTCCTTGGAAACAACTTGGCGAAAGAAATGGAATTCGATGGGGAGCTATCAATATTAATGGGGCTTATGGAAGAAAGAAAGTGGAACTGGCTGAGTCAGCAAAGAGGATGCATCTGGATGTGCTAGGAGTAAGTGATATTCGGGTAAGTGGAGATAACGAGGAAGAGATAGGAGATTATAAAGTGTACTTGACGGGTGTTAGAAAGGGAAGGGCAGAGTATGGGGTAGGGCTCTTTATCAGGAATACCATTGCGCGCAAAATAGTTTCTGTTAGACACGTAAATGAGCGAATGATGTGGGTAGATTTGTCAGTTGGAGGAATTAGGACTAGAATTGTGTCCGTGTATTCACCATGTGAGGGTGCAGATGAGGATGAAGTTGACAAGTTTTATGAAGCATTGAGTGACATCGTGGTCAGGGTCAACAGCAAGGATAGAATAGTGCTAATGGGCGATTTCAATGCGAGAGTTGGGAATAGAACTGGAGGATACGAAAGGGTGATTGGTAAATGTGGGGAAGATATGGAAGCTAATGGGAATGGGAAGCGTTTGCTGGACTTCTGTACTAGTATGGGTTTAGCTGTTACGAATACATTCTTCAAGCATAAGACTATTCACCGCTACACATTGGAGGCTAGGGGTACCAGATCCCTAATAGACTATATCTTAACTGACTTCGAATTCAGGAAATCTGTTAGGAATGTACGAGTTTTCCACTATCTGATCTGTAGTGAACTAAGTATCTCTAGGCCTAGGGTAGATAAAGTGAATCTGTCAACAAACGAATAAGGGTAGAAAATCTCCAGGACGAGCAAATTAGACAGAAGTACATGGATATGATTAGTGAGAAGTTTCGAACAGTAGACAGTAAGCAGGTTCAGGATATAGAAAGTGAATGGGTGGCATACAGGAATGCTGTAGTAGAAAAAGCAAGGGAATGCCTAGGAACAACTGTGTGTAAAGATGGGAAAAGGCGAACATCTTGGTGGACTAATGAAGTGAGAGCAGCTTGTAAAGAAGGCTTATCAGAAATGGCTCCAGACAAGTGCCGAGGCAAATAGTTGTTGAATCCAAAAAGAAGTCATGGGAAAATTTTAGTAACAACCTGGAAAGGCTAGGTCAAGCAGCAGGGAAACCTTTCTGGACAGTAATAAAGAATCTTAGGAAGGGAGGGAAAAAGGAAATGAACAGTGTTTTGAGTAATTCAGGTGAACTCATAATAGATCCCAGGAAATCACTGGAGAGGTGGAGGGAATATTTTGAACATCTTCTCAATGTAAAAGAAAATCATCCTGGTGGTTTTGCGAACAGCCAAGCTCATGGGGAGGAGGAAAATGATACTGGTGAAATTATGCTTGAGGAAGTGGAAAGGATGGTAAATAAACTCCATTGTCATAAAGCAGCAGGAATAGATGAAATTAGACCTGAAATGGTTCAGTATAGTGGGAAGTCAGGGATGAAATGGCTTCATAGAGTAGTAAAATTAGCATGGAGTGTTGGTAAGGTACCTTCAGATTGGACAAAAGCAGTAATTGCACCTATCTCTAAGCAAGGGAACAGGAAGGATTTCAACAGCTATCGAGGTATCTCATTGATTAGTATACCAGGCAAATTATTCACTGGCATCTTGGAAGGGAGGTTGCGATCAGTCGTTGAGAGGAAGTTGGATGAAACCCGGTGTGGTTTCAGACCAAAGAGAGGCTGTCAGGATCCGATTTTCAGTATGCGCGAGGTAATTGAAAAATGCTACGAGAGGAATAGGCAGTTGTGTTTATGTTTCGTAGATCTAGAGAAAGTATATGACAGGGTGACGAGGGAAAAGATGTTTACTATACTGGGGGACTATGGAATTAAAGGTAGATTATTAAAATCAATGAATGGCATTTATGTTGACAATTGGGCTTCAGTGAGAATTGATGGTTCTTGGTTCAGGGTACTTACAGGGGTTAGACAAGGCTGTAATCTTTCACCTTTGCTGTTCGTAGTTTACATGGATCATCTGCTGAAAGGTATAAAATGGGAGGGAGGGATTCAGTTAGGTGGAAATGTAATAAGCAGTCTGGCCTATGCTGACGACTTGGTCTTAATGGCAGATTGTGCCGAAAGCCTGCAGTGTAATATCTTGGAACTTGGAAATAGGTGCAATGAGTATGGTATGAAAATTAGCCTCTCGAAGACTAAATTGATGTCAGTAGGTAAGAAATTCAACAGAATTGAATGTCAGATTGGTCTTACAAAGCTAGAACAGGTCGTTAATTTCAAGTATTTAGGTTGTGTGTTCTCCCAGGATGGTAATATAGTAAGTGAGATTGAATCAAGGTGTCGTAAAGCTAATGCAGTGAGCTCGCAGGTGCGATCAACAGTATTCTGTAAGAAGAAAGTCAGCTCCCAGACGAAACTATCTTTACATCGGTCTTTTTTCAGACCAACTTTGCTTTACGGGAACGAAAGCTGGGTGGACTCAGGTATTCTTATTCATAAGTTAGAAGTAACAGACATGAAAGTAGCAAGAATGTTTGCTGGTACAAACAGGTGGGACCAATGGCAGGATGGTACTCGGAATGAGGAGATAAAGCCTAACTTAGGAATGAACTTGATGGATGAAGCTGTATGCATAAACCGGCTTCGGTGGTGGGGTCATGTGAGGCGAATGGAGGAGGATAGGTTACCTAGGAGAATAATGGACTCTGCTATGGAGGGTAATAGAAGTAGAGGTAGACCAAGATGACGATGGTTAGACTCAGTTTCTAACGATTTAAGGATAAGATGTATAGAACTAAATGAGGCCACAACACTAGTTGCAAATTGAGGATTGTGGCGACGTTTAGTAAATTCACAGAGGCTTGCAGACAGAACGCTGAAAGGCATAACAGTCTATAATGATAATGTATGTATGTTAATTTGTTCATATGTCTTTCAATTTGAGTGATTAACATACTTCATATTTTTTATTATTTAATTTTTGAATTGAATTTGAATTGATTTTTTTATATATATTGGTACCTCTGACACGAATAAATAATAATACCGCTAAACATGGGAGTGTAGAGACACCAGATCCTTAACAGACTAAAAGGAGTCGTCCATCAAACATGCGCACTTATATAAAGATGCGCCAAATCCACAATTTTGACGATAGGGAATGAAATTATGTACCATGCCTGACATCATGTTAGCACACTTACTGCAAAGATTTTAGGACATTTCATGAAATTTTAGAATATTTCATCTAAGAACATTTATTTTTACATATTCATAAACTAACGCTTTTCTCAAAACCTATTCAACAGATCTCTGCACAATTTTCCTCATGTAATTTCCATATATGTTAAGATTCTCACAATATAACATGTAGGAGAATTTTAATCAAGTCTTAACTCTAATTCTGTAAATATAAAGTTATTTCCATGCACAATATCAATTACTCAGCCACATATCCCAGCTTACACATAGAATTTTGAAATTTTCTCTTGTGATAATGATACGTGTGTCAATAGCAATAAGGTTCTGAGAAAAGGTACATAAACATTTACAATTAAATTTTCAGCAAATGCAATTTAAAATTAAACAATCGAGCGAGTTGACTGCGCGGTTAGGAGCGGGCAGCTGTGAGCTTGCATTTGGGAGGCAGTGGGCTCGAACCTCATTGTCGGCAGCAGTGAAGATGGTTTTCCGTGGATTCCCGTTACACAGTAGGCAAATGCTAGGGCTGTACCTTAATTACGGCCACGGCCGCTTCCCTCCCACTTCAAGCCCTTTCCTCTCCCATCGTTGCCATAAGACCTATTTGTATCGGTGCTACGTTAAACAACTTGTAAAAGATAAAATAAAATGAATCATTGTTTTTTCTCACAGTGCTTCTGCAGAAGGCTCCTGAATATTTCTTTGTGTCCTCTTTCCCTCCACAGCTTCCCTTCTGGCACCTTCCTTTCTGCCTTTTATTTTTTACCAGGTCTCAACTGATTTTTCAGCCGCAGCGAGACACTATGAGTAAAGTTTTCTCAAGATATTTTGAGTGAATGCTCTTATCTTGAAGCCCATTCTCTCCAATACCTTCATCCACCCTACGTTCCCATCATTAAAGAAAGGAAAAGTTTGACAAATGTAGCAGATAAAAATATTGTTTTAGGGCATTACTTAAAATGTGCAGATTTGCTACTAAGCCTACTCGCTTATCATCTATAAACTGCATATTATCACTGCCACACTTCTTGCAAACACAAGCAAATTTCACTGCTGTAGGTAGGTAACAGTGCAATGTGAATTAATCCAAATCCTTTGGTATTGTTGACTTTCGTCGCCCTTATAATTATTGTTAACTTGACCAATTTCTCGTCCAGAGCTGCTGGTAGTCGAGTTCACATTTTCGGAAGGAGTTCTTACCTCGGACCTAAACTCATTGCCAGTTTGTTTCTCACGTCTTGCATTCACCAACTTCCACACGCGCAGCTTATTCTGTTTTCTAGAAAATCTTCGTGAGCGTGGCATTTTTAGATATCGAAATGATCAAGCACTCGCTTAAATACTCACCACTAGAACACGGCAAAACCTGAATTCTTACTTTATAAACCGAGCAGCTGGTTTGTTAATGATTCTAAGATACGAAATCAGGGCACAAATGATCTACAATAGCAAGGTTGTTCCATGACACGGGAGTAAACATCACAGCCTTCTAGACGTATCCTGACTGGGGGAGTTGGCCATACGGTAAGCTTGCATCCGGGAGATAGTGGGTTCGAATCGCACTGTCGGCAGCCCTGAATATGGTTGTCCGTGGTTTTTCATTTCCACACCAGGCAAATGCTGGGGATGTACCTTAATTAAGGCCACGGCCGCATCCTTCCCACTCCTAGTCCGTTCCTATCCCATCGTCGCCATAAGACCTATCAGGGTCGGTGCGACGTATGCTGTGTAAGTTTGCATGGCAGAAGTAGACGGGATCGAGAGAAGTGCGACAGTTTTCGGCAGCCGGTGCCACTTCTACCCTCGCCGCTAGATGCGGGATTCATTCATTCCATTCTTGACCCGGTCAAATGACTGGAAAAAGGCTGTGGATATTCATTTAAAAAGACGGGGATGTCTGTTCACTATGAAGAGTTACTTCAAAAGTACGCGTGGCAGGATGAACATGCCGGGCATTAATTTTTTTAAGGTACTTCAGATTCTATTACATCAATGAATCTTTGGAACTTATAGTAAATGAGTTTTACTATTAAATGAAAAATATATTGAAAATTGACATTTTTGGTCCATTTCATGCAAACCCCCACACCCCTCCCGCCTCAAAACATTCGTTTCTCCACTTGAAAAACGAAATTTGTCATTTCACATTGTAAATAGAGAAAGTATACATTTTTTGAAAACTTCCCTTTACCAAATGAGTAATGTGTGTAAATATGCAGCTTTTATGTTTATAATTATAAAACAAAATATTGTCTTTGGCATTCATTCGTGTATTTTTAAAAATATATATGATCTTATACTATTAAGCAGAGTAGAAATCCCCAGTCCGACTCATTGGCTGAATGGTCAGCGTTGAGGCCTTCGGTTCAGAGTGTCCCAGGTTCGATTCCCGGCCTGGTCGGAGATTTTAATCACGCCTGATTAATTCTTCAGACGCGCGGACTGGGTGTTTGTGTTTGTCCATCTTCATATTGTCCGACTCGTTGGCTGAATGGTCAACGTACTGGCCTTCGGTTCAGAGGGTCCCGGGTTCGATTCCCGGCCGGCTTGGGGATTTTAACCTTAATTGGTTAATTCCAATCGCCCGGGTGTTTGTGCTGTCCCCAACATCCCTGCAAATCACACACCACACCTAACACTATCCTCCACCACAGTAACACGCAGTTACCTACACGTGTCAGATGCCGCCCACCCTCATCGGAGGGTCTGCCTTACAAGGGCTGCACTCGGCTATAAATAGCCACACGAAATTAAATTAAAATCTTCATATTCAGACAAAACACTGCACTACCGTCCGACTCGTTGGCTGAACGGTCAGCGTACTGGCCTTCGGTTCAGAGGGTCCCGGGTTCAATTCCCGGCCGGGTCGGGGATTTTAACCTTAATTGGTTAATTCCAATGGCACGGGGGCTGGGTGTATGTGTTGTCTTCATCATCATTTCATCCTCATCACGACGCGCAGGTCGCATACGGGCGTTAAATAGAAAGACCTGCACCTGGCGAGCCGAACCCGTCCTGGGACATCCCGGCACTAAAAGCCATACGACATTTCATTTCATTACTACACTACCAACCACCACAGAAGCACGCAATAGTGATTACGTCCCTTCATATAGGGTTGGCGTCAGGAAGGGCATCCGGCCGTAAAAGGGCCAAATCCGCATGTGTGGCACAGTTCACACCCGCAACCCCACGGATGTGGGAAAAGCGGTGGAAGGAGAAGAAGAGTAGAAATCCCTAAAATTATGCTTTTCATTTCTTTTTTACAATTTGCTTTACGCCGCACCGGCACAGATAAGTCTTATGGCGACGATGGGGTAGAAAAGGACTAGGAGTGGGAAGGAAACGGCCGTGGCCTTAATTAAGGTACAGTCCCAGTATTTTCCTGGTGTGAAAATAAGAAACCACGGGAAACCATCTTCAAGGCTGCCAACAGTGGGGTTCGAACCCATTATCTCCCGAATGCAAGCTGATAGCTACGTGGCCCAGACCGCATAGCCACTTGCTCGGTATTTTAATTTTTGAGACATTTCCGTCTAGAAACATCCGTTACATGCATCATAGATTCACACACTTCAACTTAACTTTAAAATATCTATTACTGTTTGAGTGCAGCAGGTCACAGCATTGCTGGAATCGTGTCATTCGATTCAGTATTAAACTATAGAAGAGAACGCTGCTTCTTTTAAAAGCAGTATTTTATTGTTGAGATTTTTGCCGCCAAACGGGTGTTTGGTCCCACTGTGCGCCATTGTTTCTGGGAGCAGCAAAACAGAAGCGGAGTGAGGTTTGTTGTGGTCAAGATTTATGACGCGTACGCAGCAGCATACGAAGTTTTAGCAGGTGTCTGCAGCTGTGTATCCATTAGTCGCCCTCACAATCACCGTGAGATAAAGAATTGCTCAGAAACGAGATAACATTTTCCGTTAGGTACATTACTTCACTGAACAAAATTGGTTCTCACGACCGAACCTGTTTTCTTTCCCATAACTTTTTAGTTTCAGAGGATGGGGTGTAACTCGTTGGAAGCTACCTCAGCTGTTGACATATGTTCTATAAATGATACAGTTCAGAGGATTCCTCTGTATCTACATAAACATATTCATTGAAATGAAATAAAATAAGAGACAAGCCTAGTAAGTGAAATCACCGTCTGCTAATTTTTATTTTTATTTATTTTTCCTAGTGGTTTAACGTCGCACTAACACATTGAAAGTTGTCGGCGACGCAAGGATGGGAAAAGGATAGGATTGGGAAGGTAGCGGCTGTGACCTTAATTAAGCTACAGCCCCAGCATTTACCTGCTGTGAAAATGGGAAAGAACAGAAAACAATTTTCAGGCCTGCCAACGGTAGGATTCGAACCGATCACCTCCCGAATGCAAGCTCACAGCTGCGCGGCCGTAACCGCTACTTTTTCCTACTCACAGTCTCGATCTGTTCCTTGTTGACAGATGTATCAGTGATGGGATCAAGTGTGGCAATAATAATAATAATAATAATAATAATAATAATAATAATAATAATAATAATAATAATAATAATAATAAAGGGTACACGAACAGCTTAACACAAAATTGGAGAATATCAAGCCGGTTTCCGACCTGGGCATTCCTATGTTGAACAAATTTTTAACTTGAAGACGATATTGAAATATAGAGCAACCCGAAGCCCTCCGATTATTCGTAGTTTCGTCGACTTCAAGAAAGCGTGCGATTCGATCGACAGCCTCTCTTTAACATCTTAGAAGAACAAGGACTTGATCCAAAGACGTTAAGACTCATCAACGAAACACTCACGGAGACGAAGTCAAAAGTTAAATTCATGGGTGAAATATCGGAGCCATTCGCGATTAAGACCGGCGTGCGACAGGGTGACGGATTGTCACCACTGCATTTCATTCTTGTTCCAGTTAAAGTCATTTGAGAATGGGAGAAGGAATTGAAAGCTCAGAAGCACTGGAAATCCATTCAACTTGGAACGAACGATGACATAAAGGTAAGTTGTTTAGCTTTCGCAGACGACCTAGCGATACTAACAGACAGTGATATTTCAGCGATCAAACTGAAGTCCTCAATGAATGCGCTGAGAAAACTGGACTACAAAATAATCTCATTCGAGAAGACCAAGTTTATTTGCAATAAATTCGACATTCAGGAATTGCAAAACAAAACATGGGCAGATCAAACGAGTTCCATCCTTTAAATATCTCGGTGAGATCCTAGAACCAACACGGAGGAAAAGAAAGCACAGAAAGTCCGATTACAAAAACTCAGAAGAGCATATTGGAGAACCCGTGACATCTACAACAAAAAAGAGCGTGTCATACAAATCAAAATTTACAAAAATCAATTATTATAATACGGTGATTAAACCTGAAGTGCTGTATGCAAGTGAAACCTTGGTACTTAATAATAAAGGTGATCTGGAAAATTTCTTAAGGGAGGAATGGAAGATCTTGAGGAAAATTCTGGGCCCAGAGAAAAAAGAAGAAGGGTATAGACTCAAATCGCGCAAAGCTACGGAAACACTGTCCAAGCTTGCCGCAGATATCAGAAAACGAAGGCTGAAATTCTATGGAAATGTTCACAGACTATCGTCGTCAAGGCTAACCAACAAGATTTGACATACAGTATACTGAAAAACTGAAGAACGTACCATGGATACAAGATGTTAAAAATGTTCTCGAAAAGGCCCAAATTGAAACATCAGAAATACTGGACAGAAACATTTACCGTCAGAAGATAAATAGATGGATAGTAAAGCCAGAGAATGAAGTCCCTAAAATATCGGGGACTAAGTGGTCACAGGAAAGAAAACAGGCACACAGTGAAAGAATGAAAGCAATATGGTCTGTTAGAAAGGCGAATCATAAATGTAATGCGTGATCCAACAGGGTCCACACGCAAATAATAATAATAATAATAATAATAATAATAATAATAATAATAATAATAATAATAATATCCGCCTCTGTGGGGGTAGTGGTTAGTGTGATCAGCTGCCACACCCGGAGACCAAGGTTTGATTCCCGGCTCTGCCACGGAATTTGAAGTGTGGTACCAGGACTGGAACGAGGTCCACTCAGTCTCGGGAGGTCAACTGAGTAGAGGAGGGATCGACTCCCTCCTCAGCCATCATCGAAGTGGTTTTCCATGGTTTCCCACTTCTCCTCCAGGCAAATGACGGAATGATACCTAACTTAAGGCTACTGCCGCTTCCTTCCGTCTTCTTTGTCTATCGCTTCCAATATTCCCATCCCCCACAAGGCCCCTGTTCAGCATAGTAGGTGAGGCCACCCTGGCGAGGTACTGGTCTTCCTCCCCAGTTGTATCTCCCGACCCAAAGTTTCAGGCTCCAGGGCTGCCCTTGTTGCGGTAGAGGTGAGATCTCTTGCTGAGTTTGAGGGAAAACGCAAACTTGAGGTGGGGGGGTCAATACAATAAGAAAGAAAAAACAACCAATAATAATAATAATAATAATAATAATAATAATAATAATAATAATAATAATAACAGTAACATATACCGAGCGCGTAGCCGTGCGGTTAGGGTCGTTTAGCTGTGACCTTGCATTCGGGAGATGGTAGGTTCGAATTCCACCATCGGCAGCCCTGAAGGTGGTTTTCCGTCCTTTCCCATTTTCACACGAGGCAAATTATGAGAATACCTTAAGTAAAACCACGGTCGCTACCTTCCCAGTCCTAGCACTTTCCCATCCTTGGGTCGCCGATGACTCGATGTGTTAGTGTGGCTTTAAACTACTACTACTACTACTACTACTACTACTACTAATAATAATAATAATAATAATAATAATACTATGATCTCGCATACTGTGTTCATGCATTTTGATATTACCCCATTTAGGCTACCTGCGCATCAGTTTTAAAGTTTCTTTTCACTCTACAAAATGGCAGAGAAATCGATCTTCTTTTGAGCGATCTATGGCCGATGTTTAAATGTTTCTGCCGGGTACACACCCAATGAGCCTCCAGAGAATTTTTACATGCCGACATCGTGCGATCTGGAGTGCCAATTAGACTTTCCTGCACTTCAAGGATCCTACTGGCCCAGTCGGGCTTGAACTCGCGATCTTGGAATTCGGAGGACGGCACTCTGCCACTGATCCGTGGATTAATAATTATTTTATTATTATTGAATAGCCTTATGCTTGAAGAATGTATAATAATAATAATAATAATAATAATAATAATAATCATAATAATAATAACAGTAACATATACCGAGCGCGTAGCCGTGCGGTTAGGGTCGTTTAGCTGTGACCTTGCATTCGGGAGATGGTAGGTTCGAATTCCACCGTCGGCAGCCCTGAAGGTGGTTTTCCGTGCTTTCCCATTTTTACACGAGGTAAATGATGAGAATACCTTAAGTAAAGCCACGGTAGCTACTTTCCCATGCTTGGGTCGCCGAAGACTCGATGTACTAAGAATGTACTAGCACAGAAGTCCAGCAAACGCTTCCCATTTCTATTAGCTTCCATATCTTCCCCACATTTACCAATCACCCTTTCGAATCCTTCAGTTCTATTTCCAACTCTCACATTGAAATCACCCATTAGCACTATCCTATCCTTGCTGTTGACCCTGACTACGATGTCACTCAATGCTTCATAAAACTTGTGAACTTCATCCTCATCTGCACCCTCACATGGTGAATACACTGAGACAATTCTCGTCCTAATTCCTCCAACTAACAAATCTACCCACATCATTCGCTCATTTACGTGCCCAACCGAAACTATGTTGTGTGCAGCCCTACCCCACACTCCGCCCTTCCCTTTCTAACACCCGTCAAGTACATTTTATAATCTCCTATCTCTTCCTCGTTATCTCCCCTTACCGGAATAACATCCAGATGCATCCTCTTTGCTGATTCAGCCAGTTCTGCTTTCTTTCTTCCATAAGCCCCATTAATATTGATACTGTTGCTCCCCATCGAATTCAATTTCGTTCGCCAAGTTGTTTCCAAGGAGTCCCTCGCCTGTCAAATGGGAGTGGGACTCCGTTACTCCCATAGGTCCGAGGCTTGCTTAAAATGTTCTGAGCCCGGTAAATTCATGCAGCAGGATTCTACCCTACTTACACATAGTTCAAGTGAGTATCTCTCCTCTAATGGGTTAGGGACCATCGCTCACAAGTGGATAACAGTGCACACTGAAGATTTTAACACGACCTTATAAGATCATGAACTACCGAGCTCGATAGCTGCAGTCGCTTAAGTGCGGCCAGTATCCAGTATTCGGGAGATAGTAGGTTCGAACTCCACTGTCGGCAGCCCTGAAAATGGTTTTCCGTGGTTTCCTATTTTCACACCAGGCAAGTGCTGGGACTGTACCTTAATTAAGGCCACGGCCGCTTCCTTCCCACTCCTAGCCCTTTCCTGTCCCATCGTCGCCATAAGACATATCTGTGTCGGTGCGACGTAAAGCAACTAGCAAGAAAAAACATGATGAACTTTTTCTTAATAAGAAAATTTTAACATTCATAAAATCATTCCTACTTTAATTTTAAAGTTTTTAACTACAATATGTAGTGCTAATTTTAGCAATCTACTGAAGATCCAATTAGGATCGAAACATGATGTCACCAAGTGAAATTTAAGTTTCTTAAATTCACATTAACCATTAGGTATTGAATAAGGAGGATACTGCTCCACAATAAATATTTGGTATAGTTATTTAAAGAATATTAGTTTAGCTGTCAGTACGGAAACATGAAATTTATATTTTGTGGTAATTCCTCTGACTCGGAGACTGAATTTTGCGTTTATTCCACTAAACCCTCTTCATACACACACACAACATTACATTACACCACCAACCACCACAGAAACGCATAATTGCGGGGCTGCCTCTAATCATGGCCTGGCCCACACAATGTAGTAATGCTGCAGAGGGAGGTGTTACAGTTATGGATAATAATGTTATTTGCTTTACGTCCCACTAACTAATTTTACGGTTTTCGGAGACGCCGAGGTGTCGGAATTTTGTCGCGCAGGACTTCTTTTACGTGCCATTAAATCTACCTACACGAGGCTGTCGTATTTAAGCACCTTCAAATACCACCGGACTGAGCCAGGATCGAACCTGCCAAGTTGGGGTCAGAAGGCCAGCGCCTCAACCGCCTGAGCCACTCAGCCCGGCAACAGTTATGGATGATCATTCACCTACATCATTGTTAACACTGTTCGACTCGTTGGTTGAACGGTCAGCGTACTGGCCTTCGGTTCAGAGGGTCCCGGGTTCGGTTCGCGGCCGGGTCGGGGATTTTAACCTTATTTGGTTAATTCCAATGGCACGGGGGCTGGGTGTATGTGTAGTCGTCATCATCATTTCATCCTCATCACGACGCGCAGGTCGCCTACGGGTGTCAAATAAAAAGACCTGCACCTGGCGAGCCGAACCCGTCCTGGGATATCCCGACACTAAAACCCATACGACATTTCATTTCATTTCATTGTCAACACTGTCTTGTAAACTTAAATTTAATATTTAAGTAGTCAATGAGCAATTCAAATACGTACAATATCATTAAATACTTCTTTATTTATAACATATCATATTAGTTTGCTCAGAAATTGAGGAAAAATAACTTTATTCTCGAGTGTCCGAGGATGAGGCCCAACATAATATATGTTCATTCTGGGTCACTGTAGGCCAGAAAATGGTGGGTTTTATTTGTCCTTTTTTGCCAATTCCGGCGTTTTCTGTCTTATTGGTTCTTGTTAGCATTTTTTTAAATGTCTTAACGGGCTTTCCTTTGGTAACTTCACCTCCTTTCGACTACATTACTGAACATTCTCAAATAAAACCATCACTTTTTTTGTAAGTTGCTTTACGTCGCACCGACACAGATAGATCTTATTGCAACGATGGGGCAGGAAAGGGCTAGGAGTGGGAAGGAAGAGGCCGTGCCCTTAATTGAGGTACAGCCCCAGCAGTTGCCTGGTGTGAAAATGGAAAACCACGGAAAACCATCTTCAGGGCTGTCGACAGTGGGGTTCGAACCCACTATCTCCCGAATACTGGATACTGGCCACACTTAAGCGACTGCAGCTATCGAGCTCGGTCATCATTAGTTCATCTATCTCCTCTTAAACATGTTTCCTCTAGTAAATACATATATTTGAACCAAATTATGTGCAAGATAAGTGAAATATTGAAAGAAGAAAATGTTGATGTGTATGATTTTTAAGAGGAAGATCTCACTTGATTCAAGCATGGACCCTTAACATCTTTTGATGTGGAGAAAAGTTTCTCGATGTCTGAAAACCGACGATCCTGTATGCCTAGGAATCTGGAGATGACTAATGTTATATACTGCAAAGCCAACTGAGGTAATGTTTCCGAATTCCAATCTCTGTAATCCTAGTGTGGTTAAGTCAAATACTGTATGATTCCAGTTATGCTAATTTCAATTTCTTTCTTAGGATGTCCATTGCGGGTTCGCTGAATTCATTCTAAGTGGAAAAATTTCATTCTACATTCAGCAACACGAAGTTCCTGTTTTAAAATTATGTTCATCTAAAAACATAAACTGTCTGATGTTGCATTTCACCAGAATTTTGCATTTTGCCAGAATTTATGTCCTTTCTTGGATATTTTTATGTATTTAGTAGGTCCTTTTTAGCCAATTTATAGGTCTTCAACTTCCGAGCCCTACTACTTATGATGATCACACTATACGCAAGTCTCCTTTGTTTTTATACTGGTCTAAGAATTATTTCCTAGCGAATGTTTTAAAATAAGTGGACACTGTACTATAGATAAAAGATTTTATGGTCAATTTTAAACTAGAATGGAGTAACTACTTCCTAATTCTTCAGTAAGTTGAAACAATACACGATTCACTCTGTTATTGCCAGGTATGACGCGCTACGTTTTCAATCCACATATGTAAATGTATTTCTTGTAAGACATCATTTATTACTCATTGTTATTAACATTTCCCCTGTAAGTAGTTTAACCGGAATAAGTCTTATTACCTCTCCGATATGACAAAAGGCAGAAGGAACTAAAAATGCTGTTTTATTTTGGGCAACCCCCAAACAATCGTCCATTTTTATAGTCTACACTTCCTTTTACAGGTATTTCGTCAACTTGAAGATTCATGATATTTTCGCTCGCAGAAAGTGTACAAAATGCTTATTGAAATGTATATTTCCATTTTCTGAGGAAGGAAATACTACAAAAGAAGCGGATATTATTTTCATATATCGTGGGCGCGTACATGACAACATATTACTAAATCGTATGACATCATAGTACTTCACACTCTGCATATAAATTAATCAGGAACGTATACCTGTCGACAAACCATACTTAGCTTTTTTCACAAACATGAGGTCAAACTCATTACGTAAAATATCATGCTACACTGCTGGAAAAAAGAACCGTGCAACATCCTCAAGGACTGTGCTCAGTGGCACCCGGGTATACTATGTGTATACTGAGGGGTTGTTACGTTAGTGATTAATTTGTCACGGACATCAGTTCAGCCATCAGATGACGCTCAGGAGGCCTGTCCGTACGCACTCTGTTCACAGTCTCTGCAGGCAGTAGCAGTGCTGAGGTTTCAACATTCATTCTAGAGTACAATTATGCCACGCCGATGAGTACGTGAACAACTGCAACCATCTGAAGGTCGCACTTTGGGCCGACGGGAAGTTGTATGGACGTATCAACGGATTGCTGCACATGTTGGGCACAGTGTATCGGTGGTGTGTCGTTGCTTTCAGCAGTAGTATGTGGAACACTCCCACACCCGTAGACCAGGCTCTGGACGCCCGCGTAGTACAGACGCATGTCAAGATCGACGAAATGTGCGAGCAGCGGTGGCCGACGGAACGTCAGCCAGGAACGAAATCCGGTCACATGTTGCACCTGCTGTGTCACCAAGGACCATTGGGAACAGTCTGCTTGCAGCAGGATTACGATCACGTGTGCCTCTGGCCAGGCTACTGACACCACGCCACCACCAAGCACGGCTACTCTGGTGTCGTGAAATAGTAGACTGGAGAGGGGAATGGCGCTCTGTTGTCTTCACTGACGAGAGTAAGTTCTGTCTGTGTGCAAGTGATGGACGTACCGATTGATCGTATGGGACATGATGAAGCGGGAACTTACGCATTCCTCAGAGCCTGCAAGAACCGTTGCTGAATTGCATCAAAAGGTGCAAGATGCTTAGGACAAGCAATCACACCTTCATGATCATTTACATGCGCGAATACACGCCTGCATTACCGCCAGAGTCCGGCTCCATGGCAAAATGGTTAGCGTGCTGGCCTTTGGTCACAGGGGTCCCGGATTAGATTCCCCGCAGGTTGCCTCCGGGAGTCAATTCAAAAGACCAGCACCTGGCAGGCCGAACTTGTCCGCGGACACTCCCGGCACTAAATGCCATACGTCATTTCCATTTCATTGCCGCCAGTGAGGTGGGGTGTGTGTGTGTTGGGGGGTGGGGGGTGGGAGAGGTACGCTGTGTATTGATGCGACTGTTTGGGCACCCTTTACTGTGACATGTACTCATATACTTCTGCGATGTTGAACCTGTCACATCGCTTGCGAATAAAATTACTTTGTCCTTAAGGATGTTGCATGTTTTTTTTTCTCCGGCAGTGTATTTTAGGCAACTGTCACCACAATTCTCAGCGTCTCCAACAACAATTTCAATTTTCAAAAAGCGGCATCAGTTTGGGACACAAGAGAGTTTCTGTAAACGTAACCATCACAAAAATCTATGAGAGACGAATTTCTACAGATTATTAAGTTTAAAAAAATATTTCGTAAAAACTTAATTCGGCAGGCAGCCACAGTTCGCATGAATTAACACGATAAAGTCACTGTTTATTCTAATTCACACAAAACGGGGTGATCGCGTTTACAGAAACATGTCCTTCCACCTTTATCGATATATTTTTAACAAAGCTCAAGTCACTGTCTTGAAAATATTCTATACACACCGATGATCTGTTCGTTCAGATTAGTCCGTGCGTGGAACCGAACAAATCCGTTTACTGCGAAGATCAGGATCGTTAGGCAATCGAATACAACTTACGAGTCCTTCTAATTTTACAGACATATCGTTGTTCCTTACGCATCCCAACGCTGCACATCTGATTATACAATTTTCACATCGCCACTGACACAAGAACAATCAAAATATCGGTACAAAAATACAAAGGCGCAGAAAGTCATATGGTACTCTGGTCAGCTGATGGATGAGCTGCAGCATTGCTGGCCATTGACTAGAGAGAGCCGACATAATAGAGAATACATAAACCCTACATAGGGTTGTAGTGAGGAAGGGAATCTGGCCGTGAAACAGGGCCCACCAGCTTGTGCGATAAGCGGCGGAAGAAGAATATTGTCCTCTCCGTTTTAATTCAAAACCCATTATGTTAATGCGATGTTTGCGTCATTCTAGATGTGCTCTAATTAATTCCGTTAATTCCGTTAATTATAATTATGAAGATTTGTACTAAGTTGCAGTATAATGGTGCTTTTTTCTTTTCCTTATCATCTGTATTTTCACTAAAGAAATGCAGAAGTCCCAAAAATTGATTTACTGAAATAGAAAGTTCGTCTTAAAACTTTAAAACTAAAAAACACAGTATTATTTAAGAAAAGGCTAACTCTTTTGTGTGTTCAGTTGAAGATGGCTACGGTTTGCAATTAGACTGAACAGCACTAGGATTAATACGACGAGAACACGTCCAGCTTGGTTATAATAAAAACAGTGTCGTAAAAGTGGTAGAAATTTTGTAAGGTAGGACTTAGAGTATAATGGAAATACCCGACAACAGATGCATTATACCCAGCTAAAATAACCCACTGCTTGTTGATAACCTTTATTTGTACGTAAATGAAATCACAATGATAGTTTTTTACTTCCTTTCCAGAGACAACGCCGTACGTATGATGGATCGCAGGAGGTCCCCGACATAGGTTCGTCTGTAAGTAGAATTTTAATTACTACGAATGAAGGGACTAGTTTTATAAAGGCGTAAAGCACAAATATATACAGACATGGACAAAAGTATTCATACCCCTACCCATCCAATAAAAAATGCTTTATTGCTGGACCAATACGGAGTACAAGTCAAAATTGCAAACCCAAACGTATACCGTGTACAGCCAGTGGTCATTACAAAGCGCAAAATAAACCGGAAATAAATAACAGTACATAACAAAGTAACAAATGCGTACTCCATGACACTACTTGTCTGGACATAAGTATTCATACGTTACGTGTAAAAAAGGGGGTTTGAACGAGTAAACAGAAACCTGTGTTGTTCCGTGGCATTAGTTGTGTAGTAGATGTAGACAGAGACGGACTGATCAGCTGATCAGAGACGGTACTAGTCCAATGGCGAAGAAAACTAGGGAAACGTCTATTGAAGAGAGACGACTTTTTCTACGCCTTCACCACCAAGAAAAATCGTATTCTGAGATCGGAAACACCATTGGAAGAAGTAAACCAACTGTGCAAAGCATCATACAAAGGTTAAGAGGACAGCATGTTCTTATAAGCAAGAAAATATATGGACGTCCGAAGAAACTGACCGCACGAGAAGAAAAGTTCATAGTAACCACAATTAAAAAATTAACCACACACTACATCTTCGGCAATAGTATCGCAGCTGGCAGAATATTTCCATCATGCAGTGTCGCACAAAACAGTAAGGAGGGTCCTTCACTCCCTGGGTATCGATCTAGGGTCCCAATAAAAAAACCGCACATAACGAAAGTGAATCGACGGAAGAGACTACAATTTGCAAAATAACATATGGTGAAAGATAATGCGTTTTGGTCGACAGTGATGTTTATAGATGAGAAAAAATTTAATATTTTCCGAAGTGATGGACGCATTTTAGTGTGGAGACGCCCCGACACAGAGCTCGATGAACAGAACCTTGTTACCATTGTGAAGCACGGCGGAGGTGGGGTTATGGTGTGGGGCTCAATGGCCGTTTGAGGTGTTGGGGAGTTGGTATTTATCGAGGAGACCATGGACAGATTTCAATATCTGAATATCCTGAAAGGAAACTTTCGCAAAAGCACCGAAAAGCTTGAGATTTCCAGTGAGTTTTACTTCCAACACGACAATGGCCTCAAACATACGGCGGAAATTGTTCGTTTGTGGGTACTCTACAATACTCCGCACACACTAAAAACACCTCCCCAAACGCAGGATACCAACCCATCGAACATCTATGGAGAGAATTGGAGTCCAGAATAAGAAAACACCACATAACAAATAAAGCACACTTGAAACAGTTACTAAAACAAGAATGGGGGAACATTTCATCTGTACCAACACGCAACCTGGTGTTCTCAATGCCCAGCAGGTTAAAAGAAATAATATAGAGGAAAGGCAAACAAACGCGCTACTGATCGAGTTGGTAATATCTGTTTCTTCATTGAGTTGTGACCTCTGCTGGGATACGGTATGAATACTTGTGTCCAGACAAGTAGTGTCATGTAGTACGAATGTGTTGCTTTGTTATGTACTGTTATTTACTTCCAGTTTATTTTGTGCTTTTTAATGTACACTGCTGTACAAGGTATACGTTTGGTTTTGTAATTTTGACCTGTACTCCGCATTGGTCCAGCAATAAAGCATTTTGTATTGGATGGGTAGGGGTATGAATACTTTTGTCCATGTCTGTAATTCCGAATTACCTTGATGTTTTAAATGCTACCTGTTATATACCGATGGAGTAAAAAAAATACATATGTTTCTGAAGAACGTTTTAAAGAAGTGTTTTGTAAATTTACAGGGTAGGTATCTTTGTGATTTTTTAATTAAAGATAATGAATTATAAAAATAACCAAAATTGCCGTCCAAGTAGAATAGCCTGACATAATTTTATTAATTAACTTAATACCCTTCGTATATAGCAATATTTGTACAACTGGCTTCCAAAAAATGTTCATTTTCGATATTTTCTGAATCAATGACATCACTTTGAAAACTCAACAGATGTCAGTAGAATGTAAATATGAAATATTTACATTGAAACTGTGGACCTTACGCTCTTACTTAAATAGTCCCTTCAATTTTAACACAAGTCTTTTAGAAGAAAATTTGAAAGAAATGGCCTAAAGTGGGCCTAATATGTTTTAGTTTAGAAGAACATTTGATTGCTTATTTATTTGTCACTTGCAAGGGGTTGACCTGTTTCGTTCAAACATTGGGACGTTGATCGAGGTCAAAAATAAATAGACACATGTCGGAGGGTTTGTACCATTGACCCTTAATTAACGATAAAATGGCCCCTTAAATTTAACAGTCTGCATAGGCTACCTGTTGACAGTTTATAAGTACCTACGTCACCGTGGGTCTAATGATCTGCTTCCCTGACTTCCACGCGAGTGTTTTGGTTTCGATGCGCACCTGTGCCTCATTTTTCTTTCTTTCCCTTATGAAGTTGCCAAGAAAAGGTATGGAAAACGCGTACAATTAACAATTCGTAGCATGAGGTTTTTATTATTTTACTGATTGTATGTTCTAAAATTTATAGAGTTTCACTCCTTTCCTTCTTAATCCATTTACCCTCCAGGGTTGGTTTTTCCCTCGGCCACAGCCAAGAATCCCACCTCTACCACCTCAAGGGCAGTGTCCTGGAGTGTGAGACTTTGAATCGTGGGATGACTGGGGAGAAGGACCAGTGCCTCACCCAGGCGGTTTCACCTGCTATGCTGAACAGGGTCATTGTGGGGGAATGGGAAGATCGGAAAGGACAGGCAAGGAAGAGGGAAAGAAGCAGCCGTGGCCTTAAGTTAGGTATCATCCCTGACATTTGCCTGGAGGAGAAGTGGGAAACCACGGAAACAACTTCGAAGATAACTGATGTGGGAATCGAACACCGCCCCCCCCCCCTTCTACTCAGATGACCTCCCGAGGCTGAGTGGATCCCGTTCTAGCCCTCGCATCACATTTCAAATTTCTTAGCAGAGCCAGGAATCGAACCCGACCCTCCAGGGGGTGGCAGCTAATCACACCAACCACTACACCACAGAAAAGGACCCTTTTCAATCTCTTACCATAAGTAGCATTGGTTATAGAAATAACATAAAAACTGAGGATTTGTCAAGGCACGAATAGTAAGTCAGGACGTTTGTAAACGAGTTATGATACAGCTTATATTTAATCTGTGCATTTCCCAGCCCGAATGCATGAAGAAAAACGAAAAAAAAAATATAAAAGGATAAGAGAATGATAACTAAATATTTTCTTGCCAGTGGCTTTACGTCGCACCGATACAGACAGGTCTTATGGCAACGATGGGATAGGAAAGGCCTAGGAGTTGGAAGGAAGCGGCCGTGGCCTTAATTAAGGTACAGACCCAGCATTTGTCTGGTATGAAAATGGGAGCATTTGTCTGGTGTGAAAATGGGAAACCACAGAAAACCATCTTCAAGCCTCCCGACAGTGGGATTCGAACCCACTATCTCCCAGATGTAGGAACACAGCCGCGCGCCCTAACCACACGGCTAACTCGCCCGGTAGCTAAATATTAGGCGGTGGCATGCCTGGAACACGAGATCCTCGCGTGGAATTCGGGACACGACTAATAGATCCGTAGTACTACAGAGTACAGACATTCGCACGCAAACTGCCAAGATCTAATACATTCCCCAAAACTTTTACACTTTGTTTTCGTATCTTCGCTCCTCTGCCAGTAGCATTCTTTCTTCTTGGTCGGCATTCTTTGACAAGAAGATTCTGGTATTTGCGCTAAATTAGAAGGCCGAGGTTTGGGATCGTATTCGCCACTACTCCACGGACGAAAAAAAAGGCATATTGTATTTATACAGGAACTGTTGCTCGAGAAGTGGGACACGGACCGCATGAATGACACCCCACCCCTATATATTTGGCAATAAAGGCTGCATTTTATTGCTGTGTACCCTATCATAAAACAGGGAGGGAGTGAAAGTTTGCAGTTCCAAGAAGAAAAGGCCGCTATGTTCTGAGCCAGACTTAATCATGTTATTGTTGACGTATTTGAACGAAATCTGTTTCCCCATACCGGAGGTTTTCCCTTGTTAGTTGATTGCTAGAGGTCGTGTGTGTGACCATACAAGATACAATATGTTGCGCAGTAGACAGATAAACTTCCAATTAATTATAAATTCAAGGGGCAACTGAAATAATCACAACTGTAGGGTCGTGTCCGACGACCCGCGAATCCAGTTCCGATGGTAGGTCTAAACACCCACACCTGTAAACGTGCATCAGGGTTAGGTAAACTAGTCACCGAGCTGGCAAAAACAAATATCTAATCTACATTTTATATAAAAATATCAAAATAAAAATTCAATATTTCGTGCGTTTTAAAAAATTTGTCGTATGACAGCGAAGCAAAGTAATACACAGGTGCAAAATACAAACTATGGACATTTACAGAAAAAAAGAAAAGAAAAATATAACAGCAGTAATATACAATGGTCGAAGTATCGTATTGCCCAGAACAAAGGCGATAAAGTAAAATATTTACTTCGTACATATGCATACATCTTCATTATAGACTGTTATGCATGTTAGTGTTCAGTCTACAAGACTCCGTGAATTAACCAAACGCCTCTACAATTCACTCTTTCAAACTAGTTCTGTGACCTCGTTTGTTTCCACACCTCATATCATTAAATCATTAAAAATCGAGCTTAACCATCATCACATTGGTCTCCCTCTACTTCTCTTACCCTCCATGACCGAGTCCATTACTTTTCTAAGTAACCTACCCCCCCTCCATTCACCTCACATGACCCCACCACTGAAGCCAACTTATATATACAGCTTCATCCATCGAGTTTAATCCTAACTTCTTCTTCTTCTTCTTCTTCTTCTTCTTCTTCTTCTTCTTCTTCTTCTTCTTCTTCTTCTTCTTCTTCTTCTTCTTCTTAATCTGTTTACCCGCCAGGGTTGGCTTTACCCTCGGACTCAGCCAGAGACCTCTACCGCCTCAAGGGCAGTGTCCTGGAACGTGAGACATTGGGTCGGGGATACAACTGGGGAGAATGGCCAGTACCTCGTCCAGGCGGCCTCACCTGCTATGCTGAACAGGGGCCTTGCAGGGGGATGGTAAGATTGGAAGGGATAGACAAGGAAGAGGGAAGGAAGCGGCCGTGGCCTTAAGTTAGGTACCATCCCGGCGTTTTCCTGGAGGAGAACTGAGAAACCATGTAAAACCACTTCCAGGATGGCTGAGGTGGGAGGCGAACCCACCTCTACTCATTTGACCTCCCGAGGTTGAGTGGACCCTTTTCCAGCCGTCGCACCACTTTTCAAATTTCGTGGCAGAGCCGGGAATCGAACCCGGACCTCCGGGGGTAGCAACTAATCACACTAACCACTACACCACAGAGGCGGACTTATTCCTAACTTAGCCTTTATATCCTCATTCCGAGTACCCTCCTACCACTGTTTTCACCTATTTGTACCAGGAATCATTCTCGCTACTTTCATATCGGTTACTTCTAACTTACGAATAAGACTTCATACGCCCACCCAACTTTCAGTCCCGTACAGCAAAGTCGGTCTGAAAACAGTCCGATGTTAAGATTGTTTCCTCCGAGAACTCACTTATTTCTCACGGAATACCGTAAATTGCAACTGCGTGCTCATTCATTTAGCTTTGCAGTAACCTGACGCAGTTTCACTTAGTGTACTCCACCCTGTGAGAATACACATCTTAAGTACTTGAAATGACCCGTTCCAGTTTCCGTACCTGGAATTCGGTCTTGTTAGGTTTCTTCCTTACTGGCATCACTTTAGTATTGGTAATGCTCATTGTTATATACTCGCTCCACCTTACTTCAAGCTCCAAGGCTAATGACCGTAATTAATTAATTAATTCATTAGCTTTTAAGGAATCCCTACATTTCCCTTCCTTTTATGAAACCCCGTATTACAATAAAATTACCAAAGAAGGAAGAATGTAGGCTACTGATATTGGCCCCAGAGAGCTTCCTCACTGGCAAAATATGCAAACTAGATTGTGATTACTTCCTTTGTAGTTCATTATGTACCTCAATTATACTATTTCCACCGGGCGAGTTGGCCGTGCGCGTAGAGGCGCGCGGCTGTGAGCTTGCATCCGGGAGATAGTAGTTCGAATCCTACTATCGGCAGCCCTGAAGATGGTTTTCCGTGGTTTCCCATTTTCACACCAGGCAAATGCTGGGGCTGTACCTTAATTAAGGCCAAGGCCGCTTCCTTCCAACTCCTAGGCCTTTCCCATCAGATTTTCGCCATAAGACCTATCTGTGTCGGTGCGACGTAAAGCCCCTAGCAAAATATATACTATTTCTTATATGGTATGCATTATCGTAATAGTAACCCATAAACTGCGAAGTAAAGAAATAAATATAATATTATTCAGAGGGTTCCGGGTTCGATCCCCAGCTGGGTCGGAGATTGTATTTTTATTATTATTATTATTATTATTATTATTATTATTATTATTTCGTGTGGCTATTGCCAGCCTGGTGCGGCTCTTGTAAGGCAGACCCTCCAGTGAGGGGGGGTGCATCTGCCGTGTATAGGATACTGCGTGTTATTGTAGTGGAAGATAGTGTTGTGTGTAGTTGGAATGTTGGGGACGGTACAGACGGCAAGTCCCAGAGCCACGGGAAATAACCATTTAAGGTTAAAATCTCCGACACGGCTGGGAATCGAACCCGGGACCCTCTGAACCGAAGGTGACTACGCTGACCATTCAGCCAAGGAGCCAGAAAAATAACCGTAAAGAGGTTTCTTTGATGCATCGGTAAAGCCACTCACAGGGCCACTCAACTGTGCCAGGATACGAGCACAGGAAGTGAGCGTCTACGTTATCAAGTTACTTACTTCCAAATAACCGGCCGCTTCCTTTCCTATCCCGTCCTCGCCATAAGACCTATCTGTGTCGGAAGAACGTAAAGCATTTTGTAAAAGGAAACATATACTTCAAATTAGAGTGTTAGTAGTCTTCTACTTACTACTGCAGACTTTATTGAGATGTGTACGTGCTTTTCCTTAGAAGTACAAGGCTTAGTGAAACGCTCCCTGCCCGCTTTTACTGTTCCTTTGTTATGGTATTTGCTCCTGGATCTCAATACTACTTCAACTTTATTACTTCCTTCTTCAAGCCGATGCACCTGACCTTTATGAGCCACTTCTGTTCAAAGAAGATAAAGTTGCAATTCAGGAGAGCAAATTTAGGCAAATTTTCATTTATAGGAAGAGGAATTAGGGATTAGATTACAGTAGGCCTAATTTATCAAGGGAAATGTTCGATAAATTTCCATGTTTTTTGAAATCATTTAAGAAAAGACTAGGTAAACAACTGATAGGGAATCTGCCACCTGGGCGACAGCTCTAAATGCAGGTCGATGATTGATTGATTGATTGATTGATTGATTGATTGATTGATTGATTGATTGATTGATTGATTGATTGATTGATTGACCCCTAACTCTGCGTGCATTTTCAGTTCTTCCATCAGGTAGCAAGAAAATTAACCACGAATGCTGGCTCTGTATCTCTCCATAAAACATCAACGAATTCTCGAGTATTTTATTTTTATTATTATTATTAGTATTGTCCACCTCTGTGGTGTAGTGGTTAATGTGATTAACTGCCACCCCCAGAGGCCCGGGTACGAGGACTGGAACGGGGTCGACTCAGCCTCGGGAGGTTAACTGAATAGAGGGTGTTCAATTCCCACCTCAGCCATCCTCGAAGTGGTCTTCCGTGGTTTCTCTCTTCTCTTCCAGGCAAATGCCGGGATGGTACCTAACTTAAAGCCATAGCTGCTTCCTTCCCTCTTCTTTGCCTATCCCTTCCAATCTTCCCATCCCCGCACAAGGCCCCTCTTCAGCATAGCAGGCGAGGCCACCTGGAAGAGGTACTGGTCCTTCTCCCCATTTGTAACCCCGACCCAAAATCACACGCTCCAGGACACTGTCCTTGAGGCGGTAGAGGTTTGATCCCTCGCTGAGTCCGAGGGAAAAGCGATAAACGGATTAAGAAAGAAAGAAAGAAAGAAAGAAAGAAAGAAAGAAAAAAACATTTTTATTATTATTGCTTTATATATAATTTGTTCGGGTCCTTGACTGAAAAAATCGTCAGCGTATTGGTCTTCGGTTCAGAGGGTCCACCGAGCGAGTTCGCCGTGTGGTTAGGGTCGCGTAGCGGTGAGCTTGTATTCCGGAGATAGTGGGTTCGATATCCCACCGACGACAGCCCTGAAGATGGTTTTCCGTGGTTTCCCATTTTCACACCAGGCAAATGCTGAGACTGTAGGCCTACCTTAATTAAGGCCACAGCCGCTACCTTCCCAATCTTAGCCCTTTCCAAACTCTGCGTGCTCGAAAACCTTCCATGTGTTAGTGCGACGTTAAATAAATAAATAAATAAATAAATAAATAAATAAATAAATAAATAAATAAATAAATAAATCAGAGAGTCCCGGGTTCGAATCCCAGCCGTGTCGGGGAATTTAACTGCGTAACTTATAGTTATTTCCCTTGGCTCGGGGAATGGATGTACTACACAGAACACTACCTCCACCACACTGACTCAGTTTTTCACACTCGGCAGACGCCGTCCACTGTCACTGGAGGGTCAGGCTTACAAAGGCTGCATTAGTCTATAACAGCCACACGAAACTATTCAAAGGATACTGAGGATGGTTGTATAAGAAAAGAAAGCGACGAAGAGTTCCGACCCCACGATGACTGAAGGTATTGACTAAGTTCATGGTCATACCGTTAACATACTTTTCAAGGAGATCAGTACTCAAGTATGGCGCTCACGTTAGAAGACCTTCTTTCAAGACGTTCATGCTGAACTACAATAACGGCGTATGACTTTCGGAGAGGCCTGGTGCAGGTCTTTCGAGTTGACGCCGTATACGCTACTTAAGAGTCTGCGAGGATGGGGTCCTACCTATGATTAGAGCCCTGCACGGATGCGGATATCCGCCAAGTTAGTGTCTTGGCGGATACAAACGGTATGGCAGTGCGGATAATGTTCGTTGATAATTTCTAAATAATGATGTTTGTTGATTTTCACTCGGGTATACTCTTACTTTTGCCTGTAGTTAGGCGACCCTTGACACTGGTGTGGGAGAATGGTGATACACAGAGCCTTGAGATCATAAAGCCGTAAATCTGATCTAAGCCTAACTGGCTTCTGCCCGCAGTTAGTGAAAGAAAGGAACAAAGTTCAATATGTCGGTAGTTGTCGCAAGAGAAAATCCCTCATAAACCTGTGACTGTAGGGGTCTGGTGCCAGGTGTCAAGCCTGTTGTATTATGTTAACAAATCTATCCGTTTCAGCATCTTTGGTGTAATATAAAAGCAAAGTCATTTCCGTACAGTCCTTGAAGGCCCCTGGAGGGGTGGAAGGTAAGGGCTTCCACTATCTGTAACCTCGGCACTTGATGGGGTGGAGTGGTTGGCTCTACGCCCGGCCGCCTTTGCTCCCAGGAATTAACCTGGTACTCATTTTTGGTGTAGGCTGAGTGAACCTCAGGGCCATGTGCACCTCCGGAAGTGGAAATCTCGTTTCCTGACGGGGATTCGAACCCACGTCCTTCCGGGCGAACCGAGCACGCCTTTACCGCCTCGGCCAGGCAGCCCCTTTGGTGTAATATACTGTAGGTAAATACTTATAATATCCGCGGATAACCATTCGCGGGTGAAAATGAAGGAAGTGCGGTGCGGATGTTATTTTGTATATCCAAGCAGGGCTCTACCTATGTGAATTCTAATGATGAAGGCTGCACCCACACCTAGTCCTCGAGCCATCAGAGTTAACCAATGAAGGTTAAAATCACCGACCCGTGCACCAAAGGCCAGCACGCTAACCATTTAACCATGGAACCGCACATGCTGAACTACTATAGTACTATTACATATAACAATTCATGGAGTATCAATCGAAAGAACTAAAAGTTTACGAAAGAATCATTGATAGGATAGGATCAGTTAATTCCGTAACTGTGGGCTTTTTTTATGAAGTCTTAGAAGTCACGCAGGAATGGGAAGGCGGAGCTTTGGTGGCAATGTAAAACTTTTGGTTATCTGGGTGGGTTTATTAAGTGTTGAACATACAGTGCTCAAAATAAGTTTTACATATTCTGGTTTAGTTCACTTTTTAGTTTGCTCTGTGTATGTAGGGGAAACCGGGGCAAGATGACGGATCGACCATAACTTTTGTAGTATTGTGTTCACTAAATTAGCTACCGTGTGACTTTGGGTCCGATATCTCACACCTATAACTTACACATAGAAGGCAATTTCTTTCAGTCTGTAACAGGCAGTGGAAGGGGGTTGTCTGTCTGGCGATGTCGCACTAAAATATGAGAGGTATGCGCGGGAAGCTTTTACTACTAGTGTCCTCGCAGTATGAATTGACCGTCTTATTTTCTTTAAATGTCAATGTATTTCCAACTTACTTCAGTGTTAACCGAATCTTGATTTTAAGATGTCTGTCTGTTATAAGGGCAAATAGCTTCCTAACTAGCCTGGGGCAAGATGACAGGGGCAAGTTGATGAATTCATCATCTTACCCCAAACCAGTGACTACACGTAGTCACACGCACCCTTACGCTAATTACAGAAATACCTAGAAATTATCAACGGAGGACTGATAGACGGGACTGGGATGAAGTAAGCATGATAGCCGCAATGCATGATGTCAAAGAACCTCAGATGTCTCGTAATGCAACTATGAGCAACGCCATTGAGAGATTTGAAGCATGTGGAATAGACCCATTCAACCCACAAATATTTGATGAGGAAGATTGCTCTCCAGCAGTGACAACAGAAAGATATTATGAAGAGCTGCGAATAAAAGTAACTTAACCTAAGTTCATCCTCTAAATGAAGACTAGATATCAATGTGTGATAATGTCCGCCTCTGTAGCGTAACGGTTAGTGTTATTAGCTGCCGTCCTCGGGGGCCCGGGTTCGTTTCCCGGTACTGCCAGAAATTTAAAACTGACAGGAGGGCTGGTATGTGGTTGACATGGTACATGCAGCTCACCTCCAATGGGGGGTGTGCCTGAAAAAAGCTGCACCACCTCGGGATGAGGACAGGAATTTACTTACTGAATGCGTGATAATTGTAATGTGTGGTGACTTGAAAACTGTTCAAGTTGTGTAGGTAGTGGACGATTTCTCTGTGATATCTGCTGAGTATATTCCAGTCTGAAACTGTTTTCATCAGAGTTCTCGTATTCAGTATAGTGCACAGTAATTATTAATTTTAGCAGGAACTTCTAAAAGTTATTTTTAATTTATTTTAGAGTATTTTAGAATTTTTCAAATGCATGTTCTTTAGAAATGTACGCCCTTGTATAGTACATAATTAAAATTAAGTTTCTTCAAGTTTTGATGGTGTGTTTAACAAATTTCAATTAAGTTCCGTGTTGAAACAGTTGAGAAGAATGTTCGTCATCTTTCCCCAATAGGTTTTCCGTGGTTTCCCATTTTCACACTAGGCAAATGCTGGGGCTGTACCTTAATTAAGGCCACGGTCGCTTCCTTCCCACTCCTAGACCTTTCCTGTTCCATCGTCGCCATACGACCTATCTGTGTCGGTGCGACGTAAAGCAACTAGCTAAACAATTACCCCAATAGGTACGTCAACTTACCCCGGGCACGGGGCAAGATGACAAATTTACATAATATTAAACTTTACTACTTTATGAAAAAGCTGTTTAAACAAGAACTTTGAACATTGCAGTACTGTTGCACGAAAAGGTAAGCAGTAATAAGCATGTCATCACAGCCGTAAAACGTGCCATGTTCCGGCGGAATGTCGAAAGAAAGCTTATCATCGGCATCGTCTCCCCTACGTACGTTATATAGTGCATTATGAAGGGTATATACAATTAAATACAACATGCAATCAGCTGTGCAAAAACAATAGAAATGCCAGAAATGCACAACGTTGGTAATATGGGCTTTGAACTCAAAAATATGGGTCATTTTGTAGCAGATCAATACCTCGGGCCCTGAGACGTCCTTGAACACGGCGAGGTATACTCGGCATCAGATAACCCAACTTGATTTGGGGGAGATTATCCCACTCTTGGATAGTCAGCTGTAGAAAGTTGGGGGGGGGGGGGGCGGGGAGAATTAGGATGCTGGGCAATTGATCTCTTCATCTCACGCCACGCATGCTCAACACAGTTCATGTCCACAGAATATGCCGGACACGCCATTTGCTGTATGCGAAGTGTCTCAAAGAACAGATTAACCATTCTGGTTCGATGGGCACAAGTATTATCATCCACTAGTGTAAAGCCCTCGCCCACATTGGCAGCAAATGCTTTAACTACAGGTTGGGGTATGTTTTGTCTGTAATACAACACCAGTTATCAGAAGCGTAGCCAGGATCGACCGATGGGGGGTTATGGTTTCAAAATTATGATAAATCATAATGAAGATGCTTGTGCGTGTGTGGTGCGCGCATGCACGAGTGTCATACGGACACTGATACAAGTAAATTATGTTGATATTCAGATTTCAGTACCGATGCATTACAAAATATTACATTAAAATACAGAACAAAAACAATATGATGAAAGTGCATAGTTTTACGGCGAATGGTATGTTCAGATTACAATCTAAAATACAACTTTTGAGGCTTCTTAGAAAATAGATTCAAGAGATCTGTTGGTCTTACTATCTTGTCTCTGTGAATATTCAAAAGAGCCAATCCTTTGAGTCGACTGCAAGCTTATAATGACAACAGAAAAGCGCTACGCTTCCATCGTTTCTGATGCCATGGACTACTGTTGCCCACCTCGCACGAACTGACCCATTGTACTTTTTAAAATTAGATTTTGTCACAGGTCTCCTTGATATCAGTCATCCGTCATGAAGCCGATTTAGCAGCATCTTATCTGACACATTCACTTCTGTAGCCCTGCGAAGATCCTGGCGCAGTAAGGTGGCAGTAGAAGTGGGCTTATCGATCCTCCCTGCGAGTTCTTTGTCATCGATCAGCAACCATCTTTCTCTCCCTGAACGTTTCCAAACACTGGAGACTCCAACGTGAGCGGTGACATCCACTTGTCGCCATCGATCCTGCAGCATTGTCACAATTTCATTGCGGTCAGTAGCAAGGATGAGTACTCTTGTCATATTTGCCTCAGTCCTACTGGTGCCATATACAAACCACCGACCTTACAAGTGATGTTAAAGTGACCGACACGGCAAATGCCTCCTGTTGGACAAATATCGAACTTGATCTGGGTTTAGCGTCACCATGTGTCTTAGACATTGGCCTACAGTGTATACTGTAAACATGTTTGAGGTACCCTGATATATAGCGTACCATGTGAAATCTTAATACGAAACAATACCATTTTTGTCACCTAGTAGTTTCAAGTCACACTAACACATCGAAGGGAAAGAGCTGGGATTGGGGAGGTAGTGGTCGAGGCCTTAATTAAGGTTCAGCTCCAGCATTTGCCTGGTACAAAAATGGAAAACCAGCTGCGTTTTTTGGAATCCACCATCTCCCGAATGCAAGCTCATAGCTACGCGACACTCACCCTACGGCCAACTTGCTCGGTAATGTGAAAAACGTTTTTGAGCACTGTATTTTGAGACGAACCTCTTTTCATTTTTCTCAGTGACTCTTGTGCGGAATAATTAGCGTCATACTTTATATTATCTCTAATTATTATATCAACTGTTGCGTCATATATAGTATATAAATAATTAACTAGCGAAGACATTTCTGATGATGCAGTGCCGCTTCTTTTCTGTTCTGCTTGTTCTCGCGAACTTGATGTTTTCACCTTACTATATTTACGACAAGAATTGTACATAACAGTGTGTAATTCATACTGACATGATCGATACGTCCTCGTTACTGTACTGCATCAGTCCTCTTCATACTCTATTCTTAATCATCGGCAGTTTTCATCCAAAATCAGATATCCAGGGATGAAAAGATAACCATCTTCATTTTCCTGGTCGTGGATCAGATCGTCGATCTAGTGCCGTTGTATAAGGCACATGAACAATTTTGTAGTGTGACTATCCATCAACCGGGCAGTAACGACAATAAATAATATTAATGTATGTATGTATGTATGTATGTATGTATGTATGTATGTATGTATGTATTGTCCCCTTCAAAAGTGGTAAAAATCATTTATTGGAAAATATTTTATTTCTACTGTGTGTTGGAACATTATTTCGTGAACCAGGAAGGGAGTTTTAACACATCGAGTCGGCTGAGCTTAGCACCAGGTGTGCGGGAATTCCAACCAAGGGCGAACGAGGGGAGAGCGCAGATACTGCTAGCCAAATAACCTTCAAATCAGCCGTGAATGCCACGTGACCAGGCAGAATGTGTGTCAAGTGCTCGATCGATATTAGTGAAGGTGCATGACGTCTAACTATGGCAGCCAATCAAGCGATTAATTTGGTGCGAAGTTAATAAATTAACCAATCGCTTATAAGGAAAAGACGCACCCCTGTCTTAAGACGGTGAATTATGGATTTTCCTAAGGAAACTTTACTTGGAAATTTCTACCTCTGAACGCGACGTGTGGAGAATTACTCTAGCTTCAACTACGGACGGGAGAAGACGCACTTCGCTTACTGGGGAACTTCGTCTTATTCAGAGCCTACAACTTGTTGCAACAGCAGTTCAGATATCTACGGATTCCACCTACAATTCACGAGATATTAAAAGATAAGTTATTTTTCCATCTTATCAAACAGCGGTGTGTGTTTTGGACTTGTCTCAGACGTACTTTTCAGTTTCAGCTTTCACAAGAACTTCCACAGAAGAGATCACCGGTTCGAGTTCAAGTCAGGATGCCTGTCTTCTTGCGAGGTGAATGGTGTGATTTCCAGCGCGCCAGCATGTCCAGAATGTACGAGTAAAATGTAAGGCAGTCCAGACGGGCGTGACCAGGATCGATGGTGCGTAATGTGGTAATGCACTAGGTCATCAGCCCGAGTTCTACAACCGACAGTCACCACCAAGTAATATTTAAACTTTGTTATTCTTTCTTTCTATCTGTAAATGTAATTGTAATGACATAGCCTCTACTTATTTGTTTAGAAAATTTCTATTAGTTAGAATTTTTCCACCTCTTCTTTCTTGGTGAAGGTAGTTTGTGGATGTGTGAGTATTTTGAACCTATTAGTTTGTTTGAGTGAATGTCATCGAGAAGTGTTTCAACTGTCCCGAGTTCATTGTGGCAGGAGAAATAAATGTAAAATGACCTCAACGCTAAACTAGGACTGTTTGAATATTTTTAGACTTAAATTGAGATCAAATGGGACAGTACTTTTGTGGATTCTATTATGTCAGAGTTCATTAATCAATTATGCGACGTATGGTTGAATTCGAGTGCAATAGAGTCATCTGAAATATTATTGTGCAGTAGCTTCCGCATGTATGATCTTGCGCGGCCAGGGATGATAATAATAATAATAATAAAAATAAATTAACTTAATTATCGCGTAAAAGAATACCTAAGGTTATGAGCATAATATTAGTTATTATTGAATATGGTTGATGTGCGCTCATTTATGTTAATTTAGGCCTGGGAAATGGCAGTATCTGACCGATACAATTTTTATATATTTGCTGTGCTGTGATAATTAGTTGACTGGTAGATGGATATTATTGAATTCAGCAGATGAGCTGTGCATCCATTAGTGAGTCAATTTAAGAAGAAAATATGTTACTTGATATAATTTCTTCGTTGTGAGTGCAGATTAATCGAGAGTCACAATTATGGTGGAGAAGTAAAAATAAATATCGCAGCTCATGAACCGCGTGAGCGGAATGTTAATTCTGACCTGTGTTTAAGCAATTTTGTCGATGATTTTTGGATGATTTTTGTTCGTAAATTTTCTCTGAACGTCGTCGTAGTTCTGAGTTCTTTAATAAAGTGATAATCATTGCTCTATCACATTTCCAGTTGATGAGAGGAGGTCGCCATGATAGTGTCATCATGAGAATATTTTTCCTAACTTTGACTTAACATGAAAATTAATAATCAAGGGCTAGCGTTCGTGTAAATATGTATATAATATTTCCGTGTATCTTTGTGTGAGTGTAGTGTGTGTGATTTGTCTGTATTTTGCTTAATGTAATTTTTCAATCCATATTTGTGATGATGCTCTTCGTTGCTTCGTGAATTTTTGGCCTATTTTACGCCAACTTTAGTGGTTCACCATTTGACATAATTTAAACCTTTAGTGAATTTTATTCGTTTTTAAGGAAGAATAGGGTATTGACTAACGAATACACATAAATAAGTATAGGCCATGTCAGTGGATTGAACTCACAAAATCAAAATTGTAAGAGTTACTTAATTAATTATTTCAATTAATGGATAAATGTAGATTGACATGATGTCAAGTTCCAAGCTATTATGTGAAAATCAATTACTAAATAATTATAAAATAGAGCTTATTAATTAATTTAAAGGTCAAGGAAGACGATTTAACCATAATTTCATGGGAGAAAATTTTTTATTTAATTTTCAAAGAGGAGTGAAAATGATCATTTTCAAACTTGGTTAAAGTTAAATCCTTGGAGGAAGGAAATTTATTTTCAAATTATTTAATTATCAAAGGGAGAGATAATCTCAAATTAATTATTATTAATTATTTAATTAATTTTCAACTAAAAATATAAATATTATATTTACAGATTCAGGCATTTGCTGTTCCGTTTATCGATGAAGTGTCTATGTGATTACGACATAGAAGAAGACAAATCATACAAAACCAAATCCCTAGATTTTGTAAATTATTGTAAAGTTTAAGAAGAGCAGTAGTTGTAATAAATGTGTAAAACCTATTTAGCTTTCTCTCATTTGCCACTAGTTCATCATCTATCCCTGCACTTTAAATATTTTCGCACAGCCGATAAGCGAACGATCTACACCCTGGAGATCTTCGCTCACCGGCCGAGCTGAGCCCGGCATGACGGGTGCAGTATGTATGTATGTATGTTGGGTATTCAGCCCGAAGGCTGGTCGAATCCTCAACAGGTCCACCATTAGCTGTCATAGATGGCCTAGGTGTCACTGAAGGGGCGTACTAGGGAAATAAGGAGTGAGGTAGTTTTCCGTTGCTTTCCTCACTGAGCCAGAAGTTGGTATTGCATATCAGTCTGCCAAGCCTACCGAAATGCGTGCACCAGACGACCCTATGAGCGACATTTTCACACCATTCATAGCAGGGACTGGCTGCATAAGGAAAGGCATTACTAACATCACTCATACCTCAGCCACTTTCATGTTGTCAAAGCCAAGGATAAGACTGAGACAGGTCAATGAAAGTAACAAATTTATTCTAGCCCGTACCAGAAGACATAGTGCACTGTAAACACTACATCTTGTCAGCAAGGGCTGAATAATAACATACATACATACATACATTATCATTATAGACTGTTATGCCTTTCAGCGTTCAGTCTGCAAGCCTCTGAGAATTTACTAAACGTCGCCACAATCCTCGATTTGCAACAAGTGTTGTGGCCTCATTTAGTTCTATACCTCTTATCCTTAAATCGTTAGAAACAGAGTCTAACCATCGTCGTCTTGGTCTCCCTCTACTTCTCTTACCCTCCATAACAGAGTCCATTATTCTCCCAGGTAACCTATCCTCCTCCATTCGCCTCACATGACCCCACCACCGAAGCCGGTTTATGCGTCCAGCTTCATCCATCGAGTTCATTCCAAAATTAGCCTTTATCTCCTCATTCCGAGTACCCTCCTGCCATTGTTCCCACCTGTTTGTACCAACAATCATTCTTGCTATTTTCATGTCTGTTACTTCTAACTTGTGAATAAGATATCCTGGGTCCACCCAGCTTTCGCTCCCGTAAAGCAAAGTTGGTCTGAAAACAGACCGATGTAAAGATAGTTTCGTCTGGGAGCTGACTTCCTTCTTACAGAATACTGCTGATCGCAACTGCGAGCTCACTGCATTAGCTTTACTACACCTTGATTCAATCTCACTTACTATATTACCATCCTGGGAGAACACACAACCTAAATACTTGAAATTATCGACCTGTTCTAGCTTTGTATCACCAATCTGACATTCAATTCTGTTGAATTTCTTACCTACTGACATCAATTTAGTCTTCGGGAGGCTAATTTTCATACCACCAATCTGGCATTCAATTCTGTTGAATTTCTTACCTACTGACATCAATTTAGTCTTCGGGAGGCTAATTTTCATACCATACTCATTGCACCTATTTTCAAGTTCCAAGATATTAGACTGCAGGCTTTCGGCACAGTCTGCCATTAAGACCAAGTCGTCAGCATAGGCCAAACTGCTTACTACATTTCCACCTAACTGAATCCCTCCCTGCCATTTTATACCTTTCAGCAGATGATCCATGTAAACTACAAATAGCAAAGGTGAAAGATTACAGCCTTGTCTAACACCTGTAAGTACCCTGAACCAAGAACTCATTCTACCATCAATTCTCACTGAAGCCCAATTGTCAACATAAATGCCTTTGATTGATTTTAATAATCTACCTTTAATTCCATAGTCACCCAGTATGGCGAACATCTTTTCCCTCGGTACCCTGTCATATGGTTTCTCTAGATCTACGAAACATAAACACAACTGCCTATTCCTCTCGTAGCATTTTTCAATTATCTGGCACATACTGAAAATCTGATCCTGACAGCCTCTCTGTGGTCTGAAACCACACTGGTTTTCATCCAACTTCCTCTCAACGACTGATCGCACCCTCCCTTCCAAGATGCCAGTGAATACTTTGCCTGGTATACTAATCAATGAGATACCTCGATAGTTGTTGCAATCCTTCCTGTTCCCTTGCTTATAGATAGGTGCAATTACTGCTTTTGTCCAATCTGAAGGTACCTTACCAACACTCCACACTAATTTTACTACTCTATGAAGCCATTTCATCCCTGCCTTCCCACTATACTTCACCATTTCAGGTCTAATTTCATCTATTCCTGCTGCCTTATGACAATGGAGTTTATTTACCATCCTTTCAACTTCCTCAAGCATAATTTCACCTATATCATTTTCCTCCTCCCCATGAGCTTGGCTGTTTGCACCACCACCATGATGATTTCCTTTTACATTGAGAAGATGTTCAAAATATTCCCTCCACCTCTCCAGTGATTCCCTGGGATCTATTATGAGTTCACCTGAATTACTCAAAACACTGCTTATTTCCTTTTTCCCTCCCTACCTAAGAATCTTTATTACTGTCCAGAAAGGTTTCCCTGCCGCTTGACCTAGCCTTTCCAGGTTATTACCAAAATCTTCCCATGACTTCTTTTTGGATTCAACAACTATTTGTTTCGCTCTGTTTCTTTCATCTACGTACGAATCCCTGTCTGCCTCGGCCCTTGTTTGGAGCCATTTCTGATAAGCCTTCTTTTTACGTTTACAGGCTGCTCTCACTTCATCATTCCACCAAGATGTTCGCCTTTTCCCATCTTTACACACAGTTGTTCCTAGGCATTCCCTTGCTGTTTCTACTACAGCATCCCTGTATGCCACCCATTCACTTTCTATATCCTGAACCTGCTTACTGTCTACTGTTCGAAACTTCTCACTAATCATATCCACGTACTTCTGTCTAATTTCCTCGTCCTGGAGATTTTCTACCCTTATTCGTTTGCACACAGATTTCACATTCTCTAACCTAGGCCTAGAGATACTTAGTTCACTACAGATCAGATAGTTGTCTGTATCATCGAAAAATCCGCGAAAAACTCGTACATTCCTAACAGATTTCCTGAATTCAAAGTCTGTTAAGATATAGTCTATTATGGATCTGGTACCCCTAGCCTCCCATGTGTAGCGGTGAATAGCCTTATGCTTGAAGAATGTAGCTGAATAATAATAATAATAATAATAATAATAATAATAATAATAATAATAATAATAATAATAATAATAATAATAATAATAATAATAATAATAATAATAATAATTTAAACTGATTTTACGTCCCAATAACTACTTTTACGGTTTTCGGAGACGACCTGCCGGAATTACTTCCCGTAGGAGTTCTTTTACGTACCACTAAATCTGTTGACCAGAAGCTGGCGTATATGAGTACCGTACCTTCAAATATCACCGGACTGAGCCGGGATCGAACCTACCAACTTAGACACAGAATGCCAGCGTTGCTACAGTCTGAGCCAATCAGCCCAGTGACTATAGTCATTTTTATTTATTTAGAATTTGTTTTACATCGCACCGACACAGATAGGTCTTACGGCGACGATGGGATAGGAAAGGCCTAGGAGTGGGAAGGAAGCGGCCGTGGACTTAATTAAGCTGTAGCCAGAAATTGCCTGGTGTGTAAATGGGAACCACGGAAAACCATATTCAGGGCTGCTGACTGTGGGGTTCGAACCCGCTATCTTCCAGATGCAAGCTCACAGCTGCGTGCCCCTAACCGCGCGGCCAACTCGCCCAGTACAGTTATATTTAGGGAATGCTCACGAACGATTGTAAAGTCAGCCGATTTCACAATCATTTTGCTATCCGACTGCGATAGTCCGAGTTAGTCCAATGCTTTTAAGCGAGAGCTATCAATAGATATTCTTGTGTAGATAAAAATGGTTGAGAATCTTCGTTATTTTATAGAATTGTACTTTCAGTAATAGACTTCCTTCGCTGAATGGTCAGCTTTGTGGTCTTTGGTCAGAGGGTACCGGGTTTGATTCCCAGCCGGGTCTGGAATTGTGATCGTGTCTGATTAATTCTTCTGACTCGGGAACTGGGACAGCAGTAGAAATACGCATTTTATGTAGGGTTCGCGTCAGGAGTGGCATCTGGCGAGAAAACAGTGTCAAATCTGCGTGTACGACACGGTTCGCACACACGACCCCACAGGTGTGTAAGAAGAAGGATAATAATAATAATAATAATAATAATAATAATAATAATAATAATAATAATCGAGCACTTATCACTGGATGTAAACAATATCACATTCTCCGCTTCCCTTACAAGGGAAGGGCGCGTACCGGGGAATCACCGTCTTTATATAAATTTTGCACACACACATTAAACGGGTCAAGAATAACACAGTGGCCAAAATACTTATTTCGGAAATTAACTCGTGCGACCTACAGAAAGCGTTCAAGTTCGTATGTTTGAATTAGCGCGCTCGGGTACGCCGGCCGCTACTCCATACCCTACCCGCAACTCGTACTGTCCAACATGATTTGAGGCCACGCTGAAATTGTATGGGACTAGTAGTTGTTTGTATAATGGCAATCAACTTAGGCAAAGTTATAGGCGTTGGAAGGAAAATATGGAACGTGATTTTAAGCCCTTATGCTCGCTTCGTTAGGTGTGGTTGGTGTACAACCGCTTTGTGCTTTCAACATTATCTACCACGAGAATCATTGTTACAGAGTATATAAGGAGTAACGTCCCTTGTTTTTGGATAAACCTACTGCCGCCCCAGGCAATTTCAACATAGTATGTAACATTTGGAACCGGGCGGGAGGAATATTATGGCTATTTCTGTAGATTGCGTAGGTGTGTCAACTACTGTCTATATAAGCTGCTGTATATTGTAGAGTTAGTCATTGAGAGAGCGAGGCCACAATTGGTCGGTCAGTCAAATGGATGGTGAACAGAGAGTTAGTCATTTGGAAGGAGAGACCTTAGTCAATCAGTTAGTTGAAGATACGGAAGGAGAGACTTGCCATAAAGTCATACGGAAGGAGAGACTTGCCAATAAGTCATATGGATGGAGAAACTTGCCAAGAAGTGTTGTACTGATATGATAGTAGTCAGTCATCTGGATGGAGAAGCAGCAGTCACATGGATACTTAGTTGTCAGTGAAACAAGAAGGATACATCACCAAATTAGGCTTGATACGCCTACAGCAAAACACCAACTCAAAGGAATACGTCGTAATTACACTCAAAGTGTTGAAGGTACAGTCAAGTGATCCAGTGAGCGATAAATCTGGGATAAATTTGGGCTGGGAAGACTTGGAAGAAAGGAGACGAGCTGTTCGACTAAGTGGTATGTTCCGAGCTGTCAGTGGAGAGATGGCGTGGGAGGACATCAGTAGACGAATAAGTTTGGATGGTGTCTTTAAATGTAGGAAAGATCACAATATGAAGATAAAGTTGGCAAATATTCGTTTATAGGAAGGGGAGTTAGGGATTGGAATAACTTACCAAGGGAGATGTTCAATAAATTTCCAATTTCTTTGCAATAATTTAAGAAAAGGCTAGGAAAAGAACTGATAGGGAATCTGCCACCTGGGCGACTGTCCAAAATGCAGATCAGTAGTAGTGATTGATTGAAAAAAAAATGTCTAATTTTTAAAATATCTGCTCAAGAAGAATTCAAATTTAATGCCGAGTTTCTTTCAGTTGTAATGTCATAATTTAATATTTTCATCTGATTTATTGCAGCAGGTCTTGTTATTTTTTCTAAACAATTCAGGAATATATTTTGTTCTATCAAATTAATGTATTGTTTTATTTCAATGGTAGAATTAGATAACCTCAAATTTCATGGGGAAACCGAACGACAATCTCCTTTTCCTAGAACCTATATGCTATGTTGTCAAAAGTAAGATTATTACCCCACACTTACAGTGCTCGCAACAACCAACTCAACGTCCCCAGTCTCCTTTAAGCCTCAATATCAACCCCCACTCCCACCCCCGCTGTTCAACCCATCACAGACAACCGCAACCCGCAGTCTCATTCTCCAATAGAGCTATTAAAATGTTTTCTATCCTTCTTAATCAACACCAACTAACCTCTACCTCCACCTCTCCCAAGACCCACCCCCCGCCCACCATTAAATTATGCATGCCTATGTCACCACTAAAACCAACTCCTCGTAGCCCTCATATCATAATGTGTACCACTACACATGATAGGAGCCTTTCTGTACATTATAATAGTCTCATGTCCCTATACAGCCCGCCGGTACTTTGTTACACCCCGTACTTTGCCACCACAATATTTCAACTCTTCCATTTTCTCTAACGCTCCAATCTTTCCTGAAATACTGGAAAATGTGGCCAACATATCACAACAACGTTTATACGTCTCTATAATGCTGCCAGCCAACAAAAGACCTAAATATGCAAATTCACAAACCAGCTGTCATGGGACAGGACTTAACGGTCGGTGGTCCCACCTTTCATTATCCACTTTAATCACACAAGGGATTTGCAAACGCGAGTTCAGTTCAGTTAATGAGTCTACGAAGAGTATCAACGAAGTTACGACAAGCACGTTTGAAAGCAGCAAGGAAAGGGGAGTTACTGCCTATAAAATGATTGATACATGTGAATATTATAACGAAATATGCATTGATCTTTACAATTGGAAGTAATTACAAACCTAACTTACTATAAACACTCTGAGATCAACTTGTCACGTTCGTAGACACACAACAAACTTGCTGAGTGTTTCGCATCGAGAAAAACATTCACAATTATTGTTTTGGGTTTAGTACAGGCTGATCAAGAGTATCATATACTCTGCCTGCGTTAAACGAGTTTGTTTTCTCACTAATTACGTTGCTGAACTGAAATTTCTTTCACTTGCCACATTGGAGGCTGGAATAGGCAATATTTTCTTTGCTAGCGGATGAAGGTTTGGATATTATGTGCTGTTAACTCTCCACCATGCAATGGGATCGTCATCAGAAAGGTGATCCTTTAATAAATACTTAACTATCAACTTTATATTCGAAGATGGTTTCTCATCTGTATCGTCACGCTAATTCGTAAAACCGAAAAAAGAAAGAGACTTTGTTCGGCGGCGTCGATTGCGGTCTGACATGCTGGCATATCCTCCGTCATCAATTTGTCTTGGAAAACACGACTAAGCACTGTGTTTAGACAGTTCGCGATGTACGGATAATGGTGGTAAGAGCTTTACCAATATTTGCTTCTTTTTCGGTCATGATTTTCTTCATATGATCACGTTATACTCCCAGCTTCAACAGCTTGTCTTCTATGTCCTCGCGTATGTGTGATTGTGTGCACCTGCTTTTGTAACTTTTTTGTGTGGGTGGAGGAGGATATCAGCAACCTTTCTTCGTCCATAATCCGTAACAACTTGAAAAAGTTCTTGATACAGATGTTTTAATTCATTTCCCGTAGCAACCGTAAAGAGAGGAAGATCTCTTGCACAAATGTTGACACACTTTCGTGTAACGTTTCCTTCTATATTATGTGTTACTGTAGGCCTTATTTGATGGTCGCAATGCAGTTGGCCACATTTTAGACGCGTGTATTTTCATATGTCCACCTCTGAGGTGTAGTGGTTAGTGTGATAAGCTGCCAGCCCCGGAGGCCCGGGTTCTATTTCCCGCTCTGCCACGAAATTTGAAAAGTCGTACAAGGGCTGGAACGAGGTCCACTCAGCCTCGGGAGGTCAAGTGTGTATAGGGTGTTCGATTCTCATCTTAGCTATCCTCCAAGTGTTTTTCTGTGGTTTCCCACTTCTCCAGTCAAATGCCGGGGATGGTTCCTAATTTAAGCCCACTGTCGCTTGCTTCCCCCTTCCTTGTCTATCCCTTCGGTTCTTCTCATCCTGTAGCAGGTGAGGCCTCGTGGGTGAGGTATTGGTCCTCCTTTCCAGTTTCATCCCCCCGACCCAAAAAAATCACGCTCAAGGACACTGCCCTCGAGGTGGTAGAGGTAGGATCCTTCCCCGAGTCCGGGGGGAATAAGCTAACCGGGAGGGTAAACTGATTAAGAAGAATTATTTTCGTATGTCAGGTAATAAGCTGCAGACGTGAATAAGGAATCAACGTTTACAGGACACTTATCCTACATGTTGACCATTCGCAGCTGTAACTGTACATAGTTTTAAGACACCGCACTTTTCCTCCCTTAATTCATTTGTAATCCATATTCCATCCACTCATGGTTTGCTTTCACCGTGTCTTTTGAATCCCGTTCCAAGTTCGCAGCACATGTCACAGCGGCTTCGAATCGGTGTTACCAAGCCAATTTTCATTTAATAAGCTGTATCATCCGATATAAGCTCGAAACAGCTCAGTCAGAGCTAGCAAAAGTCAAGAAAATAAGCCAAATAAGTGCGTAGGGTACGAAATTATTCTCTGTTCTGTTCAATTAGGCTTCTCGTCCACAGGAAGCGTAAACCTGCGAACTGTGAGTTTGGACGAATCTGTGCGAAGTCTGTTCGTCCGAAATCGTGCGTACGCTATCGCCCTTTGGCTGCGTATTCGGCCGAGTTATTTAGTAGCTGTATGTGTGAGATGATGGCGTCTCCTGAAGATTTGTGTGAGCTCAATGCATTAGATACACCTCTGCTAGCGAGAAGAAGAGCTCAGAAAAGGAGACGGGAGTGGGTGAATGATGTTATCGAAGAGGCAATTGTTTGGCGAATTTTCACATATATAGGCTGATCTGGAAAAGAACAAAAGACAGTACTTTGGTTATGTTCGCATGGCATGTGAAACATTTCGATACATATCACAAAAGGTACAATATTAGTTAAAGAAGTACAGTAACTTTCGAGAAACTGTTTCACATGAAAAACGTCTAGTTGTAACTGAGACAAACAATGTTAATTTTGAAATAGGAAGCAGGAGAATTTCTCCCCCTTATATTTATTTTGTCCATTGTTAACATTCATTTCCTAATTCCCAACCAGGCAAAGGAAATCCTGTCTTACCCGAGAGTATGTTTTGTAACAGTCCGCCTCTGTGGTGTAGTGGTTAGCTTGATTAGCTGCAACCCCCGGAGGCCCGTGTTCGATTCCCGGCTCTGCCACGAATGGAAAAGTGGTATGAGGGCCGGAACGGGGTACACTCAGCCTCGGGAGCTCAACTGAGTAGAGGTGGGTTCGATTCCCACCTCAGTCCTCCTCGAAGTGGTTATCCGTGGTTTCCCACTTCTCCTCAAGGCAAATGCGGGGATGGTGCCTAACGTAAGGCCACGGCCGCCTTCTTCCCTCTTCCTTGCCTGTCCCTTCCAATCTTCTCATCCCTCCACAAGGGACCTGTTCAGCATAGCAGGTGAGTAGTATAATAGGCGGGTTCTGCGGCCGCCTCCGCCTCAGGGCTCCCAGAGGCCCCCTCCGCCTCCGCCTCACGGGAGGCCCTCCCAGAGGCCTCCTCCGCCTCCGCCTCCGCCTCCCGAGGGGCCTTCCCAGAGGCCTCCTCCGCCTCCCGCGGGAAATTTGAATTGGTAAACAAAGCAACGTGCTTTTTGACAGCTGTCATCGACAACAACGCATCGCTAACCTCACTGCTGCCATCATGACGGGCCTAAATCTCAGTGGTACCAACTTAACCTAACTAGCGCGAGATTTGAATAGGTAAACAAATCCACGTGTTTTCTGACAGCCACGTGCTTTTTGACAGACAACAACGCATCGCTAACCTCAGTACTGCCATCTTGACGGGCCTAAACCTCAGTAGTACCAACTTAACCTCAAGGCGCGAGATAAACAAAGCCACGTGCTTTTTGACAGCTGTCATCCGCCATCTTTAAACTACAGAGCACCGTGCTGCCCTCATTATCGCAGTAGCTGTAAATTCGTCACCTGTCACCGGCAGTGCTGCCATCTTGTCGGGCCTAAACCTTAGTGCTACCAACTTAACCTCACTAGCGCGAGATAAACAAATCCACGTGCTTTTTGACAGCTGACATCCGCCATCTTTTATCAACAGAGCACAGTGCTGCCCTCTTTAGCTACTTACCTTTGAAATGTGGTGGCGGATAATTTGAAAAATGCTTTTTGACAACAGCCATCTTGCATCGCAAACCTCAGTGCTGCCCTCTTTAGCTAGATACCTTTGAAATGTGGTGGCAGACAATTCCACGTGACAGCAGCCATCTTTGAGCACAGTGCTGCCCTCTTTGTGGTGGCGGCAAATTCCACGTACTCTACAAACTCACGTGCTTTTTTCTGACAGCTGTCATCCGCCATCTTGCATCACAAACCTCAGTGCTGCACTCTTTAGCTAGATACCTTTGAAATGTGGTGGCGGCAATTTGAATAATTCTACATTCTCTTGTTTGGAAACAAACTTATGCGCTGTCATCCACCATCTTTAAACCACAGAACACCGTGCTGCCCTCTTGCATCAGCTGACATCCGCCATCTTTAAACTACAGAGCACCGTGCCGCACTCTTGCGAGCAATTTCGTCAGCCGTCATCCACCATCATTAAACTACAGAGCACCGTACCTCACTCTTGCGGGCAATTCCGTCAGCTGTCATCCGCCATCTTTAATCAAGAGAGTGCAGTGCCGCACTCTATGTGGTGGTGATAAATTAAACATTCGCCATCTTTAATCTACAGAGCGCCCCGCTGCACTCTGTGGTGGCGGATAATTTGAAAAGTTGTCAAGACAGCATCGTGTTGGTATCTTTATTCTTTGACATGTGGTGGCGGCAAATTCCATATCCGCCATCTGAGAGCACCGTGCTGCGCTCTTGATCGCAGTAGCGGACAATTTAAAAAGAACATGTCAAGGAATACCTTTGTTCTAGGAGAAGAAAAGACTACAGTTCTGAACGGTTTGCCTAAGATAGCGATTGTGTTAACCTCCTTTTCCCTGCTCTGTTAAGGCATAGCATTATCGAATACTTGAAGATTATATTACAAAAGAAGTGATTAAGAATATAATCGATACAACATATGATCAGAATATTGAATGATGTGTTTGGAGTGCACCTTCGTTCTAAGAGAATCGAACCCGAGACTGCCGGGTGAGAGGCAAGCACGCTAAACCAAACCGTAGGAGCCGGCAATTCTCTTTCTATATAATAATTTCGTGTGGCTATTTCTAGCCAAGTGCAGTCTAAAATTAAATCCTAGTCTTGTTACATCAGGAAGGGTAACTGGCTAAATCCTGGTCTTTCAGTGTCAGGAAGGGCAATCGGCTGTAAAACAGATTCTTGCGATTTAAACTCTTGCGTCAGGAGGGGGCACTCGGCTGTAAAACATATTTTAATCCCAAGAGAATCGAACCCAAGACTGCCGGCTGAGAGGCAAGCACACTAAACCAAACTGTAGGAGCCGGCAATTCTCTTTCTATATAATAATTTCGTGTAGCTATTTCTAGCCAAGTGCAGTCTAAAAATAAATCCTAGTCTTGTTACATCAGGAAGGGTAACTGGCTAAATCCTGGTCTTTCAGCGTCAGGAAGGGCAATCGGCTGTAAAACATATTTTTAATCCCAAGAGAATCGAACCAGAGACTGCCGGCTGAGAGGCAAGCACATTAAACCAAACCGTAGGAGCCGGTAATTCTCTTTCTATATAATAATTTCGTGTGGCTATTTCTAGCTAAGTGCAGACTAAAAATAAATCCTAGTCTTGTTACATCAGGAAGGGTAACTGGCTAAAGCCTGGTCTTTCAGCGTCAGGAAGGGCAACCGGCCGTAAAACAGATTCTTGCGATTTAAAATCTCATGTTAGGAAGGGGCACTCGACTGTAAAACATATTTTTAATCCCGGCCCTGTTACGTTAGGAACCACATCTAGCTGTAAAAATGGAGCTCCAAACATTTACAGTGTTAAGCTTTAGTAGCAGGCTATGTGCTCACACCGGGTTACATTTTTTGTTCCACTGCTTTTTTGTTCCACAGTCTTTGAAGTTGTATCGGCGCAGTCAGTCAGAGCGACGTGAGGAATGCATGCGTTGACTGAAATTGCACACTCGGCTTCCGGCTGTAGTAACCTTGAACGAGGACACTGCGTGATGATAAGCCACTTGTAACTCACGGAACGTTTTCTTAGCCGTGTAGCATTTAGCTGGTGTAAGTTCCTAACATAAAATATTATGGTTGTACGGAGAGGTTAAAACACAGTGCCAGCATATAGCCTACCCCTATCGAAAGAGCCTGCACGGCGCCGGCACATAGGCTACTCCTGTTGAAGGAGTCTGTACAAGGTTTAACACCCCCATCAACAGCCCTTACTTAATGCCGGCTTTTTGCACACCCTCGAAACTGCCTAAGAATGTAATATACTACAGTAGGGAGAGGGTAAAACCCGGTACCGGCACATAGCCTACTCCTACCGATGATGCCTGCACACAGCTTATCACCTCCATCCGACAGATGAATCGCCATCAACATCTTGTACTCACAATCGTTTTCGAAGGAGCCTGTACAAGGTTTAACGCCCCTCCCATCAACAGCCCTTACTTAATGCTGGCTTTTTGCACGTCCTCGAAACTACCTAAGAATGTAATATACTACAGTAGGGAGAGGGTAAAACCCAGTGCCGGCACATAGCCTACTCCTACCGATGAAGCCTGCACACAGCTTATCGCCTCCATCCGACAGATGAATCGCCATCAACATCTTGTACTCACAATCATTTTCGAAGGAGTCTGCACAAGGTTTAACGCCCCCATCAACAGCCCTTACTTAATGCTGGCTTTTTGCACGCCCTCGAAACTACCTAAGAATGTAATATACAACAGTAGGGAGAGGGTAAAACCCAGTGCCGGTACATAGCCTACTCCTACCGATGAAGCCTGCACACAGCTTATCGCCTCCATCCGACAGATGAATCGCCATCAACATCTTGTACTCACAATCATTTTCGAAGGAGCCTGTACAAGGTTTAACGTCCCCATTAACAGCCCTTACTTAATGCTGGCTTTTTGCACGCCCTCGAAACTACCTAAGAATGTAGTATACTACAGTAGGGAGAGGGTAAAACCCGGTGCCGGCACATAGCCTACTCCTGCCGAAAGAGCCTGCACAAGGCTTATCGCCTCCATCCGACTGATGAATCACCATCAACATCTTGTACTCACAATCATTTTCGAAGGAGTCTGCACAAGGTTTAACGTCCCCTTACTTAATTTTTTTGCACGCCCTCGAAACTACCTGAGAATGTAATATGCAACAGTAGGATCGCCTCCATCCGACAAATGAATCACCCTCAACACTCGTGTGCCCGCAATCATTCTCGCTACTTCGAGAGATAGCGGGTTCGAACCCCTACTGTCGGAAGCCGTAAAAAGCAAATGCTAGACGAGGGACCTGCGCGATCGTCATAACGTGTAATTACATGATCTAGCTAGATGCGGTTTTAGCTCAATGCCTTTAAGTGCCTACAGGTAAGGAATACCGCGGATGTCGGCTTCTTGCGTAGCTTAGTACCCTCCCGTTTAAGTCCAGAGGTCGAGGATCGCGCGCTAACTTTCCAAGGCTCGATCCGCTGCAGAACTCTTAAATTCTGACACCTCGGCATCAACAGCAGGTTCGATCCCGGCTTAAATACGTCAGTCTGCAGAACTCAGCGTAAGACCCTCAGGAGAGCTCTTGTTGCATAAACATTTCGTTCCAACTGTACTGCAAACGTCTGCAATTCTTGATATCCGCTTGGTAACAAGGAGCATATTTACTCGCTGCAGTCTGCGTGAAGCGCTCACAATTCTTTGTGTGCGTTTATTACGTGCACATCTCCCGTCTAAGTACTGTCTGCTGTGAATATTATTCTTCAGCCTTCAACTTAAGGTAAGCCTGAACTGTTAGTTACTGTTTGCAAAGCAACTTCTACGCTAGGTAATAAACATCTACATTCATATATTTTCTTTTCTTTTTTAGGTACAACTAGAATATTATCATTCGAGTTACAGGCTTGAAAGTACGCATTTTATTCTTCCGAGTAACAGTCTGCAGCGCGAACATTTTAAGGTATGTTTCGAACTTTGAGTTGTAAAGATAGCTAGGCTAGCTGATGTACCCTACACTACATTCATATATGTTTGTTCTTTTTAGGTACGACCAGAAAATTATCATTCGAGTTACAGGCTTGAAAGTACGCATTTTATTCATCCGAGTAGCAGTCTGCAGCACGTTCATTTTTAAGGTATGTTTCGAACTTTGAGTTGTAAAGATAGCTAGGCTAGCTGATGTACCCTACACTACATTCATATATGTTTGCTCTTTTTAGGTACGACCAGAATATTATCATTCGAGTTACAGGCTTGAAAGTACGCATTTTATTCATCCGAGTAGCAGTCTGCAGCACGTTCATTTTTAAGGTATGTTTCGAACTTTGAGTTGTAAAGATAGCTAGGCTAGCTGACGTACCCTACACTACATTCATATATGTTTGTTCTTTTTAGGTACGACCAGAATATTATCATTCGAGTTTCAGGCTTGAACGCACGCATTTTATTCATCCGAGTAACAGTTTGCAGCGCGAAGATTTTAAGGTATGTCTGACCTCTATACGTTGAAACTTGGTTTCTTCCCAACATCGTAACTTTAAGCTAATCTCTATTGATAAATAGTTGTTCTCTTCAATCCTCATGCTGTAGAAGAGGTTAATCTTATAATTTCAAAATCACAGCAATGTCCGACCTCTATACGTTGAAACTTGGTTTCTTCCGAACATCATATCTTTAGTCTATTGATAAATAGTTATTCTCTTCAATCTGCATGTCATAGAAGAGGTTAATTTTATAATTTCAAACACACATAGCTATGTCTGACCTCTATAGGTTGAAACTTGGTTTCTTCCGAACATCGTAACTTTAGTCTATTGATAAATAGTTGTTCTCTTCAATCCTCATGCTATAGAAGAGGTTAATCTTATAATTTCAAACTCACAGCCATGTCTGACCTCTATAGGTTAAAACTTGGTTTCTTCCGAACATCGCAACTTTAGTCTATTGATAAATAGTTGTTCTCTTCAATCCACATGCTGTAGAATAGGTTAATCTTATAATTTCAAACTCACAGCCATGTCCGACCTCTATACGTTGAAAGTTGGTTTCTTCCGAACATCGTAACATTAGTCTATTGATAAATAGTTGTTCTCTTCAATCCTCATGCTATAGAAGAGGTTAATCTTATAATTTCAAACTCACAGCCATGTCTGACCTCTATAGGTTGAAACTTGGCTTCTTCCGAACATCGCAACTTTAGTCTATTGATAAATAGTTGTTCTCTTTAATCCTCATGCTATAGAAGAGGTTAATCTTACAATTTCAAACTTACAGCCATGTCCGACCTCTATACGTTGAACATCGCAACTTTAGGCTAATCTCTATTGGTTGTTCTCTTTTCAGATGTTTCCCTGCTCGCAGTGTAACGAAACGTTCAGAAGACGTGACATCCTCACACGTCATATAAAATCGAAACATCGTGATGCGTCTGATACGTTTTCCTGCGGGCAGTGCAACGTTACGTTCGCAAGGCGAGATAACTTTATGCGCCATATAAAATCAAAACACCCTAGCATAACATCTGCTTTATGTGAAGTTTGTGGTGTGTATTTCGCTAACGTAGAGCGATACGAGGCTCACTTAGTAGAAGCACATCAGGTATCTACTTGCCCTCAGGTAATAGGAGAAAAGCGTAAAAAACGGATGTAGCTGTAGAAAGTACTAGTAGTAAAAAACCTAGAAAAAATCATGAACTTCAAACTATTCACTGCGAGCAATGTAACACTGATGTACCATCTTCACATTTTCAGGGACACTCACGGAGTAATGAGCATAAAAATAATGCGTGTAGAAGTGGTAGTAACGCAAACATCGAGGAAATTAATACAGCATTTAAAAGTAGGATTTCTAGTTACAGAATTCGCACCAGTCGAAAGTTTCAGAGCACTTCAAACTTTTTAAATTGTGTTCAACCGGATGTACAACAGCTTCTTGCTAAATCTTTGTCCAATCATAATTTATTTTTAAAGTTAATTTTGAACTTTTCGCCTTGTACATTAAAAGCACGGATGAATCCGAAATAACGGACATTAAATAATTTAATACGAAGAATTTTGTCATAAGTCAGTCAACTAATTTTGGTGATGTACTTAGGGATGTCTCTAACATTATTTCAACTAAGAGCGAGGAATTTCAGGAAAAAAATCAGGGTGGGCTTTAGTTGAAATAATGTATCTAGAAGTTAACATCAATAAGTACGATCCTATGCGTGGATCTTCGCACATCGAGCTGCCGACATGGATTCAGCAAAGAAAAGCTGTTGTAAACATCCAAAGCAATGACGAAGCATGTTTTGCATGGTCGGTGATGTCGGCTTTAAATCCTGCTAAATCATACGTAGCTAAGAGAACATCATCGTATCCACACTATTCAACGCAACTAAATTTCGATAGTATAGAATTACCTATGCAGTTAAAATATATTAAGCGCTTTGAGGAACTAAATAACATTAGCATTAATGTGTATGGTATAGAGAAAAAGTCTGTAGTAGGTCCTCTGTATTATACATGTCATAAGAAGAGTACTCATGTTAACTTACTCTATATCGAAAACAGTGAAAATAGCCACTTTTGCTGGATTAAAAATCTGAGTAGACTTCTTGTTAGTCAGTTGTCAAAAGATAGGTGTAAAAAGTGGCTATGTGATGGATGTTTGCAGTATTTTAGAACTGAAGATCAGTTAACGAAGCATTCCAAGAATGACTGCAATCATGTACGTACAGAGATACCTACTACGGGCAATAATGTTTTAAAATTTACAAATTTTCACAAGCAGATGTGGGTACCTTTCGTGATTTATGCAGACTTTGTAGCCATCCTCAAGCCATGCAGCACATGCTCACCTAATCCTGACATCTCTTTCACTAATACTACGCACATGCATGTCCCGTATAGCTTCGCGTATTACATCAAGTGTAGTTTTGATAGTACGCTTAACAAGTTAGAGCTGTATCGAGGACCTGATGCTGCTAAAATATTTTTAGAAAGACTTGAAAGTGATGCAGAACGTCTTGGTCTATTCTAAATAGTAATATTCCTATAAAGCCACTCACCGAAATTCAGTTAAATGATCATGAACGTGCTACAAAGTGTAGCATTTGTGATGGGGAATTTTCCGAAAATGACCCTAAAGTTTTTGATCATGATCATTTAACTGGTTTCTACAGATGTGCCGCTAATTATAGCTGTAATCTTAAGTACAGAGTTCCTAAATTTATCCCTGTAATTTTTCATAACTTATCTGGTTACGACTCACATTTCATCATTTCACAATTTGGAGCTTCAGATGAAAAAGTAGATATAATCCCTCAGAATAAAGAGCGGTACATTGCGTTTGCAAAGTCTGTAAAAGTAGATGCGGAGCATTCTATAAAACTGAGATTCCTTGACTCGTTTCGCTTTATGGCGAGTAGCCTCGATAAACTTTCTAGTCATTTACAGCCAGAACAATTTACGGAAATTCGACGCGTTTTTCCTGAAGAAGCGCAGTTTAATTTACTTCGGCGTAAGGGTGTTTTTTGTTATGAATATCTTGACTGCTTAGAACGCCTCGAAGAACGTGCCTTACCATCGAAACAATCCTTTTACAGCTCGCTGAATTCAGCGGATATTAGCGATGATGACTATTTACACGCACAACATATCTGGGAGCAGTTCCACATTCAAACGCAAGGTGAATACTCCGACTTATATTTAAAGACGGATGTACTTTTGTTAGCTGATGTTTTTGAAAATTTTCGCTGTGTTTGCAAGAAAACCTATAGCCTTGACCCATGTCAGTATTTTACAGCGCCTGGGTTAAGTTGGGATGCGATGTTAAAAAACACGCAGGTGAATTTGGAACTGCTAACCGATATTGATATGGTGCACTTTATAAAATCGTCTATTCGAGGCGGTCTAAGTCAGTGCAGTGGGCGGTATTCTAAGGCAAATAATAAGTACATGCCGAGTTTTGATTCTAGTCAGGAATCTCAGTATATCGTTTATCTCGATGCTAATAATCAGTATGGGTGGGCGATGAGTCAGCATCTACCGGTGAGTGGTTTTCGCTGGCTAACGCAGTGCGAAATTGATGCTTTACAGCTGCACGCCCTAGGCGATGAAGCTGATAAAGGCTATTTCCTCGAAGTTGACTTACACTACCCTAAAGAGTTACACACTTCTCATAATGACTTACCGTTCTGCCCTGAAAATGTGAAGTCCCCGTACATTGCATCAACGACGAAAATGCTAATTGCTAATGTGTGTGATAAATCTATGTATATCATTCATTACCGAAATTTAAAACAGTGTTTTCAGCATGGTTTGAAGTTATCCAAAATTCATCGTGTACTAGAATTTAATCAGTAACCGTGGCTAAAGCCATATATCGATCTGAACAATAATTTAAGAACGAATGCGGTTAACGAGTTTGAAAAAGACTTCTACAAACTCATGAATAACAGTGTGTTTGGTAAGACTATGGAAAATGTTGACAAACGCGTTGATGTAAAATTGATTACAAACTGGGAAAATATTAAGAAAAGGTATGGTGCTAACTATTTAATAAGTAAGCCAAATTTCCACAGCTGCACCATCATACATGAGAATTTAGTTATTATACAGATGAATCATGTTAAGGTTAAGTACGACAAACCTACCTACGTCGGCTTTGCAGTACTTGAATTGGCTAAAACACTCATGTATGAATTCCATTACGATTATATGATGAAGAAGTACGCGCATAATGCGCAATTGCTCTACACAGATACCGATTCGTTTATTTATCAAATCAAAACTGATGACTATTACAATGATATAAAGCCAGACTTGGGTAGGTTTGATACAAGTAACTATCCTGCAAATAATCAATATCATCTACCGGTAATGAACAAAAAGTTTCTAGGTAAAATGAAAGATGAATGTGCTGGAAATATTATCGATTCATTTGTAGGTACTAAATCCAAGTCATATTGCATAAAACTCTTAAATGAATTACAAATAAAGAGATTGAAGGGGGTTAAAAAGAATGTCGTTCAGAATCAGCTAAGTTTTGAAAACTATAACAATTGCATTAAAAGTAATCCACCTATTTTGCATAAGCAAATGTCTGTCATTAGAAGCAAGAAGCACCAGTTGTACACTCATTTAATTAGTAAGGTAGCCCTTAATAATGATGATTGCAAACGGTTTGTCATTCCAAATTCTACCAACACTCTAGCCTGGGGGCATAGTAGTATTGATAGGTACTACTTTACATAAAGCGGATGTGTGTAAACATTAATGCTAGAGGTGTGTACTTTGTAAAATATATACGTTAGGCTGTCTTACATCACAATTCACTGTACATATTGTATAAAGATAGAGAGAGGTACGCTGAGAGCGTAGAACGGCAAGTTTAAACTTGTACATTCAAGAATTGTGTCGAGAATGGGAGAAGTACGTAAACATCACTACGGTAAAATGATTCGAGATAAAACTTGTACATACAAGATGTAAATAAATAATGTAGAATTGGCATATTCTTTTATTTTAGGTTAGGTATTACCTTCCTCCCCGCTCCTTATTTGAAAGATAGTTTTGTTTCTTACTCAAAGAAGAAAAGCAAGAAAAAAGGTGATGAGCAGATTCATAAGTATGTTATTGTCTAGCTCATGTTGAGAAGAGAATTTTTTTCTTTTTCTAAACAGTGTTTGATTGCAATGCAGTGTTCAACAACATCGAACTATAAACGGTAGTATGTGTTCAAGTCTAAACTTGCACACTCTTGCTTTTGCAATGCACGTTCGATAGAGATGTAGCTTGATAGAGGAGGAAGAGCAGCTTAGTAAGTATGTTGAGAAGATAATTTTTTTTCTTTCTAAATAGTGCTCGATTCTAGTCATGCAATGCAGTGTTCAACAACGTCGAACTATAAGCAGTATTATGTGTTCAAGTCTAAACTTGCAGGTACGCGATATGCATGCTGTCTTATGTGTAAGATCGCGTTGTATGTTCGATAAAGCTATGCCTTAACAGAGCAGGGAAAAGGAGGTTATAACAATCGCTATCTTACGCAAGCCGTTCAGAACTGTAGTCTTGTGTTCTTTTAGAACAAAGGTATTCCTTAACATGTTCTTTTTAAATTGTCCGCTACTACGATCAAAAGCGCAGCACGGTGCTCTCAGATGGCGGATGTGGAATTTGCCGCCACCACATGTCAAAGAATAAAGATACCAACACGATGCTCTCTTGGCAGCTTTTCAAATTGTCCGCCACCACAGAGTGCAGCGCGCCGCTCTGTAGATTAAAGATGGCGAATGCGGAATTTATCACCACCACATAGAGTGCGGCACTGCACTCTCTTGATTAAAGATGGCGGATGACAGCTGACGGAATTGCCCGCAAGAGTGCGGTACGGTGCTCTATAGTTTATTGATGGTGGATGACGGCTGACGAAATTGCCCGCAAGAGTGCGGCACGGTGCTCTGTAGTTTAAAGATGGCGGATGACAGCTGACGCAAGAGGGCAGCACGGTGTTCTGTGGTTTAAAGATGGTGGATGACAGCGCATAGGTTTGTTTCCAAACAAGAGAATGTAGGATTTTTCTAATTGCCGCCACCACATTTCAAAGGTATCTAGCTAAAGAGTGCAGCACTGAGGTTTGCGATGCAAGATGGCGGATGACAGCTGTCAGAAAAAAGCACGTGAGTTTGTAGAGTACGTGGAATTTGCCGCCACCACAAAGAGGGCAGCACTGTGCTCAAAGATGGCTGCTGTCACGTGGAATTGTTTGCCACCACATTTCAAAGGTATCTAGCTAAAGAGGACAGCACTGAGGTTTGCGATGCAAGATGGCTGTTGTCAAAAAGCATTTTTCAAATTATCCGCCACCACATTTCAAAGGTAAGTAGCTAAAGAGGGCAGCACTGTGCTCTGTTGATAAAAGATGGCGGATGTCAGCTGTCAAAAAGCACGTGGATTTGTTTATCTCGCGCTAGTGAGGTTAAGTTTATAGCACTAAGGTTTAGGCCCGCCAAGATGGCAGCACTGCCGATGACAGGTGACGAATTTACAGCTACTGCGATAAAGAGGGCAGCACGGTGCTCTGTAGTTTAAAGATGGCGGATGACAGCTGTCAAAAAGCACGTGGCTTTGTTTATCTCGCGCCTTGAGGTTAAGTTGGTACTACTGAGGTTTAGGCCCGTCAAGATGGCAGTACTGAGGTTAGCGATGCGTTGTTGTCTGTCAAAAAGCACGTGGCTGTCAGAAAACACGTGGATTTGTTTACCTATTCAAATCTCGCGCTAGTTAGATTAAGTTGGTACCACTGAGGTTTAGGCCCGTCAAGATGGCAGCAGTGAGGTTAGCGATGCGTTGTTGTCGATGACAGCTGTCAAAAAGCACGTGGCTTTGTTTACCAATTCAAATTTCCCGCGGGAGGCGGAGGAGGCCTCTGGGAAGGCCCGTCGGGAGGCGGAGGCGGAGGAGGCCTCTGGGAGGGCCTCCCGTGAGGCGGAGGCGGAGGGGGCCTCTGGGAGCCCTGAGGCGGAGGCGGCCGCAGAACCCGCCTATTATACTACTCAGGTGAGGTCGTCGGGGCAAGGTACTGGTCCTTCTCTCCAGTTTCATCCCCCGACGCAATGTCTCGCGCTCCAGGACACTGCCCTAGAGGTGGTAGGGGTGGGATCCCTCGCTGAGTCCTTGGGAAAAGCCGACCCTGGAGGGTAAATTAAGAAAGGGAGAAAGATGTTTTGTAGCACCGAGAGGTAAGAGAAATAGCGGAAATTATTCTCTCTCATCAGTGCGATAAAGCTTGCTTCGAGCGGCCATAGCACACGGAAGTGTGGATTTTCCCTGTCGGTGGCGTGCCAGATGCGACCGTGCAGCATGCGACCCGTGCCATTAGCGACCGCATAATCTGCAACCGTGCCGGATGCGACAGGCGTTGACAAGCAAATTGCCATTTGATAAGTTGTGTAATCACCCAAGATAAGGTAAGCTAAACGAAGTGCAATGTCATTTCAGTAAGTCCTATAAGCAACTACTGCCCCTAATTTACATAACACTTCTGGGGGAAACTCGTTTTACAACACGAAACATGGTGATCCGTTTACGTCTTTTCCCACCGAGAGAGTTGGCCATGCGGTTAGACGCGCGCGGCCCTGAGCTTGCATCCGGGAGATAGTGGGTTCGAATCCCACTGTCGGCAGCCCTGAAGATGGCTTTCCGTGTTTTCCCATTTCCACACCAGGCAAATGTACTTTAATTAAGACCAGGGCCGCTTCCTTCCCATTCCTAGCCCTTTCCTATCCCATCGTCGCCTTAAGACCTGTCTGTGTCGGTGCAACGTAATGCCACTAGCAATTAAAAAGATCCTAATTCTCTGAAATTATTTACGACTTAGGCCTATGTACTTATCGTGTCCTATTAGTACCAGGAGTGTCCGAGGACGTGTTGGGCTTGCCTTGCAGGTCTTTCTACCTGACGTCCTTGGGCGGCCTACGCGTCTGGATGTGAGATTATGATAATGAAGTAGGGAGAGATGAAACCCGGTTTCGGCACTTAGCCTATTCCTCTCAAATAATACCAAGGGGTCTGCTCAATGCTTTACGTCGCCATCCGACGGCCGAATCACAATCAATAGCATCATATCCCCTCACTCCATTTGAACACTGCGAAAAGGTTTGGATTTGAATCCCGGCTTTTGGCATGCAATCTAGTAATTAGAAACTGTCTACCACCAACTATCCTACCCTGCCGGCCAACATTCTGATTGTGATTTTTTTTCTCATCCAGGCTAAGTGGCTCAGACGGTTGAGATGCTTGTCTTCCGACTCCAACTTGGCAGGTTCGATCCTGGCTCAGTCCGGTGGTATTTGAACGTGCTCAAATACGTCAGCTTTGTGTCTGTGGATTTACTGGCACGTAAAATAAGACCTGCGGGACTAAATTCCGGCACCTCGGCGTCTCCTTTAACCATAAAAGTAGTTATTAGGACCTAAAGCCAGCAACATTATTATATTTTTCTTTCGACCAACGGCACTCGAACCTGCTAACCACGGTGTCAGACATTTATTTTAGAAAATACCAAGTTAGCTACTTATAAGCAATTTGCCACTTGGTGACAGCCCTTAATGCATATCAGTTGTAAGTGATTGATGGGTCGCATGCGGCACGATGCTTTTCCGCTCGGTCGCTATTGGCACGATAATGGCCTGGTCGCATCCGGCACGGTCGCATCTGGCACGTAACCTCGCTGTCAAGTCACAGAACGATAACATTTATCTGAAATGAGAAAATGAATCTATATTTTCTATAATTCAAACACTGGAGGCAATGATTTATTATATATGGCATTTTAGCACATATTTTACAAAAAATAATCAGACGTAGGTATGAAGTGATCGGACGGGAAAGTATAAATATTGCTAGAGTTTTTGAATAACTAAAGTAAATTCGTGCTCTAATCCTGAGGTGGTGCAGCTCTTTTCAGGCACACTCCCGATGGAGATGAGCTGCATGTATCATTTCAACCACATACCAGCCCTCCTGCCATTCTTAAATTTTTAGCAGTACCGGGAATCGAACCCAGGCCACCGAGGACAGCACTTAATAGTGCTAACCGTTACGCTATGGAGACGGACAAGTTTTAAAATGAAAATTACACTTTGAACTTGTGTTGTAAAGAATCTTCAGATACAAGAATCAAGTAAGTGGTATAAAATTTACCTGGCTCACTCATTTCTCACGCCACCTCATTCCATAACAACTTTTTCAGGTCCCACAAATACTTCCCGTCTTGTACCGAGAGTATCAGCCTTTCAGCACTGATACGTGTTCGTAAGAATTCGTCATCGCAGCTTTTCGCAGGTTTCCGCTTCCAATGGACGAGAGCCCTTAGCTAGCAAACTACCGTAAACGGCAAACCATGGGCATTTAATTATGCACACTGAGCTAGTCTTGACAGGTGGAGGTGGTGGTGATTGTTTTAAGAGGAAGTAAAACTGGGCAACCATCCTCTATTAAGACTAATCAGAGGGAAAGTGGAAGGGGTCCGGCACCAGTGGTGGTGATTAGGGTGGGGGGAAGGGGCGCAGTAGCCCCCCCCACTCTGTGGAGAAAACATTACTTTTTTTTTCATTTTATCCAGCTGAAACTAGAGATTATTATTATTAAAACAAAGCAATTTGTACAAACTCCGTTGCCTTATCAGCCAATTATTTCCTTTATTTTGTATTTTTTTGTTTGTTAGGGGCTTTACGTCGCACCGACACAGATAGGTCTTATGGCGACGATGGGATAGGAAAGGCCTAGGAGTTGGAAGGAAGCGGCCGTGGCCTTAATTAAGGTACAGCCCCAGCATTTGCCTGGTGTGAAAATGGGAAACCACAGAAATCCTTTATTTTCTTTAATTCTTTATTTTCTTTAATTATAAACAAAATTTTCAGCGGAAATACGCACAGAATGTCGTTTGTTCAGATTTGTGTAGCGCGACACTTAGCATGTGATGTGAGGAAGGGTAGCAGGGGTGTATATACATATATTTACCACGGTCATGGACACAGAGGTATGAACCCACTTGCCGCGCACATTCGTCAATTTGTAATATTGTTCCTTTAGCGAAAGTTTTGTTGTACGGTATTGAATTAAAATCTCAAAAACACTATTGTTACCGTAGTTAAGTTGGTAAACTGTCAACCTTTACCTCTGTCGAAATTCGCTCAGAGAGCATCGAAAAATTGACCATTTAGTAGCTTTTTTTCAGTTTTGATGTACATGCCCCCCCCCCAACCCCCGCCCGCTATGTTCAACAAACTCAGGTACTTGTTGTTGTCTGTACATTTTTGTCCCCCCCCCCCCACTTCTCATACCCAATCGCCGCTACTGTCCGGCATTTCCAAAAATGAAGGTATCGGCCAAAGCAAGACCAGGGCCATGAAGGGCGTGAAAGTGTCCGTAGGCCTATGACCAAATACCGTCGGGGTCGGAAAAGGACAAGAGTTGACCAAGGGGGGTCGGACAGGATAGATGAGAGTGAGGAGCCTACCACAAGTAAGGACGTTTTATGCGGTCATCGGACGATAGTAAAACAGAAGGATGAAAAGGGATGTCAGTATTACATCATAAAGGCACTTACCTTGCAACATGACTAAGTGATCATAGCTAGTTTCGCTGTTGCTGCCATATCATTCAAGAAGGGAATATAGGGAAAGAGAGTAAGTCTTCGTTCATAACCGGGTGGGCCATAACGCCACATCACAAGGGGCACGTTGGGTGAAATAAGTTAGATTTAGAGGGGAAGAAAGCTAAGTTGGCGATACTGCTCAGAATGTCTAGCGCAGAGCGGTCGGGCAGGTCACGCGCCGTAGCGGAGAAGGAGTCAACTACACGACTGACTTCGCTCGACCGACAGCAAACGTGGAATGCAAACCTTTATCGGAAAGATGAGTCACTGAATAGTGCTGAAGTGCTCTTTCTAAATATTGTTACTTTGTGGTCCCATGGTGTAATGGTTAGCACTCTGGACTTTGAATCCAGCGATCCGAGTTCGAATCTCGGTGGGATCTGGATTTTTTTATCTCTCTTCCTTTGAAATATGAGGTATATATTGTTCCTGCGTTCGTAAGGCCTGATGCTTCTTTTACGCCGCGAAGCCTCATGTATGTGCTTGTATTCGGTACTAGCTGCTGATGTACACGTGTTTCTCTACGGAATTCTACATTGTATACAGAATTCTAAGTACAGTAGTGTACACGTTATGAATAAGATTGTTACATTACACAGATCTTGGATCCGCCTCTGTGGTGTAGTGTAGCTGCCAACCCCGGAAGCCCGGGCTCGATTCCCGGCTCTGCTACGAAATTTGAAAAGTGGTATGTGGTCTGGAATAGGGTCGACTCAGCCTCGGGAGGTCAACTGAGTAGAGGGGGTGAGGGAGGGTTCGATTCCCACCTCAGCCATCCTCGAAGAGGTTTTCAGTTTCCCACTTCTCCATGCAAATGCCGGGTTGGTACCTAACTTATTGCCAAGGCCGCTTCCTTCCCTCTTCCTTGTCTATCCCTTCCGATCTTCCCCTGTGGCGGTATAGGTCAGATCCCTCGCTGATTCCGAGGGAAAAACGAACCATGGAAGCTAAACAGCTTAAGAAAGAAATATCTTAGCGTTACCGGAGAAACACGACGGGGAGGTCGCTATACGTCATTTCTCATGTGAAGACCTGGTTAGGGAGTTTTAATTATGATGGCAGGCCGCCTTGGCCACTACCGGACGCAATGGTGTTGGGCAGTTTTCATTATAATGCCAGACACTCACTCTAAACCTTCCTGTTTATATAATGAGGAAGACTGTCTCTGTGGTTTTCCCAAAGTCTCAACGGGTCTGTCAGTGGACAGAAAACCAACATAAATATATTAACGCAATAAAGCGAGTTTTATTTAATCCGTATCTGCATAATTACAAATTCAAAGGACATGTCGGCCATGTTGGTGGCTGAGGTAAATGGAGAAAATAATGTGATACGCAGCAAGAGTAAAAGTATGAATGTGGCAGTCAGTTTGTAAAAGGACAGTTTTCTTGGTAAGTATTAATCCCAAAATGAGAATAGGGTAGAAAATGTGAAATAAGTTGTAGGATCTACGTGTTATTGGGTAACTAAGATATTCGGGTTACGTCGCACCTTCCTATCTACGAAATGTCACTGTAAAATTTGTCACAAATGGAACATAATAATTGCCCTTACACAGTTGAAGTCTAAAATGTGCGGTAAATTAAGAAATATTTTATTTTTGGTGAATATTATGTATACCTACTTTACTACTTTACAAGTACGTTTGGTGCTACGCTCAAAGTAACACACCTATGTCTTTTGTTTATCTTACACTTTCAACAATTTCGTGTGTGATGTCTGTGTTCAATGAAGTTCTTTGCTTTCGTTTTATTGCTTCAGGTGTCAATGACACCATTTCCTGAATTGTATCGCGATATGCAAGATTTAATAGATGACAAAAAGCTATGTGCAGAAAATAGAATTGAGGAACTCAAGTGGATAATGAACCGCATCGTTGTGAACCAGTGTATCACTTACCAGTAATTATCGGACCATGTATGGACCAGAGGAAATTAAAATCCACAGCCTGCTTCAAGTCATTCGATCGTCTCAGGAATGAAACTAATGAACCCCCCCCCCCATCTAGCGGCGAGGATAAGAATTGTGCCGGCTGCCGAAGCCTGTCACACTCCACTAGGCGCAATGACACGCGAAGTGAAATGGCATATGGATTTTAGTGCTGGGGGTGTCCGAGGGCAAGCTCTCCCGTAGGCAACCTGCGCGTACTGATGAGAATGAAATTATGAAGATGACAAATACACCCAGACCCCGTACTAGCGGAATTAACCAACTATAGCTAACATTTCCCATCTTGCCGGGAATCGAACTCGGAACCTCCTGTAGCCAAAGGCCACCACGCTAACGATTTAGCCATGGAGCTGGACATGTCAACAGAGGAAATTAAATGATGCTGGAGTGCTGCTGCAATGAAAGATGACGGGGAAAACCGAAGAACCGGAGAAAACTTGTCCCGCCTCCGCTTTGTCCAGCACAAATCTCACACTGAGTGACCGGGATATGAACCATGGAACCTAGTGGTGACAGGCCGGCGCGCTGCCGCCTGAGCGACGGAGACTTCGGTATGGAAAAGAGGAAAAGCTCGTTGAAAAAAAGTTATCTAACTCCCCAGTTAGTTTCCGCCAATACTTGGGCAGGCTGTTCTTCTCTGGTAGCTAACTCCGCGGTACGCAGCAGTAATGTCATCTATGGGAGATACGCGGCGGCAGAAGAGACGAAGCACATCACAGTAAACAATATCCAGTGTAATGTTATTCCTGATCAATTTTATGGGCTTTCGATACTGTAGGCCTTCACATTTAGTTTTCTTCCATCTCTTTGATAGTAATCTGTAATGGGAGGCCTATTTTCTCCTTTCGTGACTCTCTCTTGTCTTCTCCAAGCGATCATTCCTTTACGTTTTTTATTCTTCTCATTTTGACAGTCATCTTCAGTTTTCTTTGTCGATATGGGCTGATGACAACGCGGCTTTTTACCGTAAGACAACACAACAGAAATCACCACCATCGCCAGTTAACACTGTTGAACAATATTTTCATGTTAAGGGTGTTCGGTGTTGATTTGGCGTAATGTCAGTACTTCCCAGGCATTCCCCATAATGTATATCAATACTACATGATCATACTACAAAATATTACTCATGTATTGGTGAATTTAAAGCTATATCCTGTTACATTGTGGTTTGTGATATAATGTGCAGAATTATTTGGACGTGACCTGAGGCGTCAAAGGAGAATCTCTCAATGAGTGTGAAGAATTCATTAGAAACATTATCGATATGCTTGATACTATACCTGGATTGGAACCCTAGGATTCACAAACTGTAACGCGCAGCCTCTAATCCTATCGTGAAGCGTGAGGTAACTTAACTAAAGAGGTAAGATGATTTATATGATTTTACGTTCCAGCTACTACTTTAATGGCTTTTCGGAAACGCCGAGGTGCCGAATTTTTCTTCCGGAGGCGTATGTTTACGTGCCGGTAAATACAGACACGAAGCTGGCGTATTTGAGCACATTCAAATACCAGCGAACTTGAGCCGGGATGGAACCAGACAATTGACCTCACATGACTAGTGCTCTTACTACTAAGCTAGTTCGCACATCTCACAAGAAAGGGAAAAGATTTAAAATTGAGAGAGGGGTGGAACGATGGCAAAGCAATTATATTTTTATAGTTACAAAAAGTGAATATTCAAGATCGGCCATTTAGTATTGTGCACAGGTTAATTTCCTGTCGGATATAATGGATAGTTAAGGACTGCGGGCTACTCAGAGCACATTATTCAGATTTAATTTATACATACATAACATCTGAGTCTTCAAGCCATTGTGAATGAAACCCAATATTTCCTTTTTAAATTTGCTTTACGTCGCACCGACACACAGTTCTTTTGACTGTGGTGGGATAGGAAAGGGCTAGGAGTGGGAAGGAAGCAGCCGTGGTCTTAAGGTACAGCCCCAGCATTTGCCTGGTATGAAAGTGGGGAACCGCGGTAAACCGTCTTCAGGGCTGCCGACAGTGGGTTTCGAACCCACTATCTCACGAATGTAGGCTGACAGCCCCGTACCCTAAACCACGTGACTACTAGTTCAGTCCCTCAATCTGTAACTAGCAGTGACTTTTCGTAAGTTCCACATCTCTTACTTCAAAATCATTATACGTACAATTACTTCAACTATCGTCACCTAGGTCTCCGTTTGTTTCTGTTGTTCACCATGACCAAGTCTATTCTTGATTCGCCTCACATGAGCCTCGTGAGCAGAGCTTCCTTTAGAGAGTTCATTCCTAACTTAGCCTTTACCTCCTCACTGCGAGTGCACTCCTCTCATTGTTCCCACAAGTTTGTAACAGCAATTTTTCTCGCTACATTCTGTCTTACCTCCAGCTTGTGAATAAAATATATCTAGTCTATCCAGATGTCACTACTGAACAACTTCAAAACGGAGCCATGTAAAAATTTGTTCCGAGCTTACTTTTTACATACATTATAGACCGTTATGCCTTTCAGCGTTCAGTATGCAAGCCTCTGAATTTACTAAACGTCGTCACAATCCTCTATTTGCAACTAGTGCTGTGGTTCCATTATTCTCTTAGATAATCTAACCTCCTCCATTCGCCTCACGTGACCCCACCACCGAAGCCGCTTTATGCGTACAGCTTCATCAATCGAGTTCATTCCTAACTTAGCCTTTATCTGCACATTCCGAGTACCGTTCTGCCATTGTTCCCACATGTTTGTACCAGCATGCCGAAAATAACAATTGCGAGCTTACTGCATTACATCTGCTATTTATTTATTTATTTATTTATTTATTTATTTATTTATTTATTGATTTATTTATTTATTCATTTATTCATTTATTTATTGATTTATTTATTTATTTGCTATTTGCTGAATGTGATAAAGTATGCCAAAACAATACCCAATGAACAGTGACAGTTAAAGATGGATAGTACAGCTACATAGGTTTCAGTAAAAGTTCACTTGATGTCTTGAGTGCTAATATGCAGTACAACTCCATTATCCGAAACCCGCGTTATCCGAAATGCCTCCAAAATACTCTTGTAAAGCAACACAAACTATAGTGTGTGCATGTGTTTCTATTTGTTGACAATGCAGTGAATCAACGCCGGTTGACGTCCAAGTAATGAAGGGTGGCGGGACATTACTGCTTGAAAACGTTGGAGGGACGCAAGAAGCAATTACCGAGCTTTTTGAACGAGTGATTTATACTAAGTATAGGGCCGATATTTTTGTTCTGTAATCCTGAAAATGCAATTTTAGCGTTAATAAAACGATTTTTTAAAATCCGGAACGACCCCCCCCCCCCCCATCCCCCGACGCCACTTCAGTTCGGTTAACCGGGTTTTACTTTAAGGCAACTATGGAGAACCATCTGATTTCATAAATTGTTGACAATTTTGTCAGCTCCTCTGGTGCCTATAAGCTATGTAACTACTATAATGCTACAAATTCCGGAAGTCTCTAAAGCATTCTATTTTTAACATCGACACCTCTCTTGATCTGCCTAGTATCCTTTCTGCGGTCGATATCGATTACGCCGATTCGTCTGCTGACCCCTCCTGTGGCAATACAAGGAACTACTTCATACACTTCCAGATCTTGCGCCTTGCTGGGGAAAAAGCAGTCGCGATCCTTGCCCGGATTCTATGATGTTTGATGTTTCTAATAAGGAGCTACGCCTTGGTCAAGAACCGAGAACGTTTGCGAGGATTTCGATCTCTCTGCATACACTGCTGTGGGTTGCGTCTCACCCTCGTCCTAGAGAACGCTTGAGAGTTTCCGTCCACTCAGGTCTCGACAAACCGTTCAGGGTCTCAATCCAGCCAGCGATTCGACAGTGTATGTTCATAACAGTATTGCTCTTTCCCGTGAACACAAAGTTCACACGATGTATTATCATCACGTTTTAACAGCGCCGGCCTTGCGGTCTAGGGGTAGCGTGCCTGTCTCTTACCCGGAGGCCCGGGGTTCGATTGACGGCCAGATCAGGGATTTTTACCTGAATCTGAGGGCTGGTTCGAGGTCCACTCACCCTAAGTGATTACAATTGAGGAGCTATCTGACGGTGAGATGGCGGCCCCGGTCAAGAAAGCCAAGCATAACGGCCGAGAGGACTCGTCATGCTGACCACACGACACCTCGTAATCTGCAGGCCTTCGGGCTGAACAGCGGTCACTTGGTAGACCAAGGACCTTCGGGGCTGTTGCGCCATTGGGGGGGGGGGGTCTTAACAGCCCTCGTAATTCTGACGGTCTAGGAATAGCGCGCGTTAAATCTTGAACGGAGGCTCCAGGTTCAAATCCTAGCCAGTTCAGGGATTTAAGATTTAAGACTGCAGTCCGGGGACTAGTTCGAGGCCCACTCAGCCTACGTGCGTTATGCCTGAGAAAGGGGTTTCGACCTAAAAGGGTTCTGTAAGCCTTCGGACTGAGCAGAGGTCGCCTGGTAGGCGAACCCGACCAGGACTGTAGCGCGGTGCCTTCGTACAAGTCTCTTGGTTTAACGCGCACGTCAGAATAATGGTGTACGGCCTCCGAAAGAGGCCTGGTGCAGGTCTTTCGATTAGATACCTTATAAGCTACTCGCGCGTCTGAGAATAACGCCATACCTAAGATGATTTCTAAAGATAAAGGTGGCACAAATACCCAGCCCCGAGCCATAAGAATTAACCAATTAAGGTTACTACCCCTAACCCGAACAGGAATCGAACCAAAGGCAAGCATGCTAAAAATTTAGCCATGAAGGCGGACTCACGTCAGAAAAATGCTTTGGAAAACCTACATGAATCAGATCTTTTAAACGGAATATTTAAATATCCGGTGCCTCCACTGTCCTTGTTTATTTCAGGAAAGCGTCACAATCAGATTTTCGAGAATAGATATGTATCAGAATAACTGTCTCTCAAGAAAAATATTCCGAACCCGCAGAAGCAATTCTCGCCCATTTTCTTGTTAATCTCGATTTTGTATCAGGCAAGGACTTTCACAAGCAATCGCTTGAACATGACGCAAGTAGTCTAGTTTAGCGTTTCTTGAAAGGAACAATGCCACCAACTGGATAAACAAATTTGAAAGAATGGTGTTCATATCTGGTGGGAGATTATTTTAGGACATGGTTGGCCGAATTCATTATGTTGTAAAATCACAGCCAGAGAACATCTTCAGGCAACCTCTATAAAGGGTCGTCCACATGCGCAGGCTTTACTTCGCGCATACTTGCGCAAACCGGTTTGCAGCGGAAAGCTTGTACCTATGGACGGGAAGACGGTAGCTCGTTGCAGCCCCAAAGATTTTACTTGCGCAAACTAAGTTCGTGCAGTGAAGTTTGTGCGTGAAGACACGTTAGCTCAAACCGCGCCTTAAAACTCGAAATACTTTCCAGTGCGGGTAGGTGTAAACAATAATGTCAGATATAAGAAATTGTTCAAAACAGTTTGTTACGGAATTTATCGAGCTCTACAAGTCTCTGCCATGTCTTTGGAAAGTAAAATCCAAGGAGTATTCTGACAGGAATAAAAAGAATGCTGCATACGACAAAATGATAGAAAAACTAAAACAGGTAAGTAGGGTACTTTCCATGTTATATATTCGGAATGAACAGTCAAGTGTTTTTGTAATATTCAGTTTTAGAAATGGTGTACATAAAATATAAATTAACTTTAGTTTTGTTACCGGTACACATTTTCAGTTGTATAAAATGTGCGGTACATATTGAAGTAAAATAGTACAAGGAAGAAATTATTTTTATAACATTATCTATCCGTCAATTCATTATAGAACGTTTTTCTAATCAGTTCACTTCTGTGAAATGTTTACAGTAGGCTGGTGGTCACTACTAACATTTCTTTCCCATTTTATCTTTACAGATAGAACCAAGCGCCGACAGAGATTCAGTAACAAAGAAAGTTCCTACCGCAAAGAAACGAAGAAAGTCAAAGACTTACTGAAGTCAGGTAGCAGCACAGAAGTACCTTGTGGTACTGCAGTTTGTAGACGCAAATTCTACTTCGCAGTGGGTGCTGTCACAGCAAAGTGGACAAGTGGCAATTTTTACAGCTTTTGTTACTCTTTGCTGCTATAGAAGAGAAGTAAACGTTGTAGATCGAAATGGAGCAAATAAGGCTATTGAAGAGAGATATATTTACATGTAAATGTAACGAAAAACTAAGTGTAGATCCAGATGACTGGCGTAATTATTTAAGAATGGATGAAAAAGCATATACTGAATTGCTCCGGCTGGCAACGCATCTAATTGACGGACAAAATACTGTGATGCGCGTATCTGTATTTCCACACGACAGATTGATTTGCATTTTAAGGTTCTTGGCTACAGGAAGACCGTATAGAGTCTTGACATTCACGATGGCAATTTCTCATGAAGCATTGTCTAAAATAATAAGCAAGGAATTCATGAAGGAATGTTAAAATCAATGTTTAAATAAACAATGATTACAATTATAGCAGTTAACCGACACTGACGGGATGGATGGCAGAGAACTGTTATAAGCAGGCAAATTTGAAGGTATCTGCCTTGTAGGTAAACATATACAACCATTTTTGTTTAGGTTCCCTAATTCTGCTTTAAAAATAGGTTCAATTATTTTTTCTACATAAATGCGTTGATATTTCAGTTGTTTTCCAATACCACTTAGTATGTCTGCTGCTTTTCCTCTTCTTTGTCCGGGCGGTAAGTGGGCACCAGGATAGGCGATAACACGTCTAGGTCAAGGGGTGTACGATCCGGTACAGAGTTGCTTGCTGCTGATTGTGATGGTGGATGAGCTCTGGGGTAGAGTTAACCGTTACTGAAACCGATTCACTTTTATCCTGAAAAACTAGTATATTTGTTAAGGTTCCAAGGTCATAACAGGAATGGGGACAAAATAGCACGAGAATTTCAGAATTAATGGACTTTCCCTCATTGCTTGGGTGCCGTTGATGGTAAACATGTCATGATTGTACCACCGCCAGAGAGTGGTTCGTATTTTTACAATTATAAAGGATTCCATAGCATGTTACTGATGGCAGGTGTAAATGCAAATTATGAATTCATTATGTGTGGATTTGGTGTCAATGATAGATGTTCTGAAGTTTGCGCAAATTTACTTGCACTGTGTGGACGCTGCACGGTGCTCAGTCTATTTTGCGCAAACTATACCGCACAAGAAAGTCGCTCACGTGTGGACGGCCCTTAAGGCTCAATACCTTGGTTGTATTATTGAGGCTGATCACAATCTCACCAATACCTGCAAGCTATTAGCATGATGTTTTTCAACGATGCACCTACCTCAGGCACTAGTAGACATACTAGTTTTTCTCGGTCATCGGATTCTGGGGGACTGAAAACATCATGCGGGAATGTATCCGAGCTTCCCAAATCTCATCGCCGAAAATGTAAGACTTTCGTTGGTAGTCTAAACATCAACACACTTCGGAAAACTGGGAAGGTAAAGCAATTAACAGGCATGTTAGATAACTTAAACATCCAAATGTTAGCACCTCAGGAAACGAGATACAAGGATGAAAATAATTTTTACTCAGGAAATGCTAGAATTTACAAGGGCAAGCCAGCAATCTCCCTTTATAAGAAGCCATTACAATTTGGAACTGGATTCGCTGTAAGAAGAAACACTAACTCAATACTCAACTTTTCTTCGCCTTCTGAAAGAATTTAAACATTATTAAGTCAGGGAACACAGCTTATACATTGATTAATGCGCATGATTCCACCAATAACTACAATCGAAAAGATCCACAAATGACTGAAGACTTCTGGGAACTGCTAGAAGAAACTACAGCCACAACTCCAAAAAATCACTAAAATATATTGGGAGATTTTAATGCCCAAGTTGGTAGAAAAAAGAAATTCAGGACCGTTGTAGGACTATACACAGGGCACTATAGGACTAGTAAAAATTGGAGAAAGATTGAATCACTTTTGCAAAAATTGTGATCTCAAATTAATGTCAACACACTTCCGGGCGCTTCCACACAAGGAAAAAACCTGGCGATCCCCAAATTTTCACTTGGGAGAATTTCAAATAGATCATGTGGCTATTTACAAGGAAATAAAAAAAATAAATTATGAATGTTAAAGTTAAAAAAGGAATCATTGACAATGACCACTATCTATCCTTAAGGTAAAATTTGAACGGATCAGGTCCAAACCAAGAATAACAAAAACCCTGAGGGTCGATCCGGAATTTCTTAAACAGAACACTAGTACTTTTATTGGACGTACTCTACTCACAATCCTTCGAAGGGCGTAGAACTCAAAGACATACATTTGAAAGCTTCTCAGAATGTTGGCATACCACGCAGGAAATGCAAACATAAGTAGTGGAATGAAACCTGCGACAAGGTCATAAACTTTAGAATTAAAGCCTGGCAGAATTGGAATTCTCATAAAACTGAACTAACCCGGTGGGAATTCACAAAAATACAGAAACAAACACAAAAAATCAGGTCTGAGAAACGCAAATATGATCACTACAGACTGGTAGAATTTGAACAAGATTTTACAAAATCAATACACGTAACTACTACAAAACTTTCCGAGAAGAATTATCAAATTATAAGGCACCTGGTATTTGCTTCAATTGCCCGGATGGATCATTAGAAACGAATAATCAAGCCAACTGTAAGCTTCTAGCACTATTTCAAGGATCTGTTAAACTGTGAATCCCCTAAAGAACAACTCACCTTTGAAACACCCTCATCTAACCAAGATTCAGAACCCCCAACATCGGAAGAATTCAAAGAAACAATCCGTGATCTCAAAAACAACAAAGCCCCAGGAGAAGATGGAATAATGGCCGAAATGCTGAAGATAGGCGAGAGCGTAGCTCGGAAAATCCACTTTATTCCTGAAAACATCTGAATCACTGAAGAAATCCCTGAAGATTGGAAATGTGCCCTAATCCATTCATTACACAAGAAAGAGGATAAAAACCACATCAATAATTAGACGAATTAGCTTGAGCAGTTGCTTACAAAATGTTTTCCAAAGCCCTGCTCGCTAGACTTGAGAAACAAACAGACGAAATCCTTAATCTTAAAACGATTACAAATACGCAAAACCAGACAAACTGTCATTACTTTTGTAGAATTCAAAAAAGCATATGCCTTTATAAACCGTCAAACACTTATCAATACTCCAGAAGAATTTCAAGTGGATAAAAAACAAGGGCATTGATCAGACAAAAAATAACTGGTACTACTTCAAAAGTTAAATTCCTAGGTGAAATATCTGAGCCTTTTACTATAAACACCGGGGTCCATTAAGGAGACTGATTATCTCCGTTACTTTCTCAAGTACAAGATTGAACAGTAATCAGCACCTGGGAAATGGATATTAAAAAAAAACCCTTGGCAGACTACTTAAACATAGAATTCACTTTCACTGTCTGGCCTTTGCGGATGACATAGCAATCCTTTCTAATAACACACAAGAACCATTCATTCCATTGAAAAATTGAATGAAACTCCCATCAAAACGAGACTTCAAATCTCGTATGAGGATACTCAATACATGGAAAGAACTTCACGATACTTAGACGGGAAACACAACTAAATTCGGCAACACCCTTCAGGTGAACCAATTCGAATATTTGGGAGAAATTATTCAGCCCTCTAGTTTAAACCGCGAAGAAAATAAAGAAAGAATTTCCAAACTACAGAAAGCTTGCAGGATCACTTGGAACAGGTACAATAAAAAATCAATATCTCGGAAATAAAAACTTAAATATATTGTCATTTTGAAAAAAAATCACACTTTCCAGAAAAGCCGATTAAAATGTTATGGACACATCAGGATGGACAGTAACAGACTAACTAAAAGAATTCTCAACCTGGCCCTTTCATCTAAAACCAAAACACCTGGCTTCGTGAAACTGAAACAGATCTCCGGGAAATCAACATCTCAGAAGACATTGTACAGGACAGATGTAAATTCAGAACCAAAATCGACAATCACCAGTTTGACGACAAACCCAACACCAGAGCCACTGTAACTTCGACAGAAGAACGAAGGAAGCAGCTCAGCGAGAGGATTAAGAGATTTTGGGAGGAGAAGAAGGCCAACATCAGCTAAGCTGGTTCAATCGAGTTCCTAAGTGGAGCATAACGATGTAAAGTAATAATATAATGGCGTGTAGCCTCCAAATAGGCCTGGTACAGGTATTTCAAGTTGACACCTTTTAGGCGACCTGTGTTTCTGAGGATGGGGCGCTACCTAATGCTGAAGGCTGCTTTCATACCCAGCCCCGCAGCCATCGGAATTATCCAATTACCACCGACCTGGCCGGGAACCGAACCCGGGATCCCTTGAACCAATGACCAGCACGCTAAATATTTAGCCACGGAACCGGACCATCGTCCATATTGTGACGGGCAAAAATAATTTCCATTTGTGTACTCTAAGAAGAGTACAGAATTACAACGCACAAACAGAAATAATATTTGAGCTGTTATTTTCCGAGATCAACATCTCGGAAGGCATTGTACAGGACAGGTGTAAATTCAGAACCAAAATCGAAGAAAAGATAACTACGTTTCATTCAAATAATAATATGGGACACAAAGCGATTTGCAATATGTTCACCCGTTAACTTGGCAATCTGCTCTGGCTAGTCTACGGTCGCGAACAGTCAATCTTCGATTTGATCCGATCCACTTATGGAGCTAGGAGTTTGGTGGACATCGGCCAAAGCAAGACCAGGGCCATGAAGGGCGTGAAAGTGTCCGTAGGCCTATGACCAAATACCGTCGGGGTCGGAAAAGGACAAGAGTTGACCAAGGGGGGTCGGACAGGATAGATGAGAGTGAGGAGCCTGCCACAAGTAAGGACGTTTTATGAGGTCATCGGACGATAGTAAAACAGAAGGATGAAAAGGGATGTCAGTATTACATCATAAAGGCACATACCTTGCAACATGACTAAGTGATCATAGCTAGTTTCGCTGTTGCTGCCATATCATACAAGAAGGGAACATAGGGAAAGAGAGTAAGTCTTCGTTCATAACCGGGTGGGCCATAACGCCACATCACAAGGGGCACGTTGGGTGAAATAAGTTAGATTTAGACGGGAAAAAAAGCTAAGTTGGCGATACTGCTCAGAATGTCTAGCGCAGAGCGGTCGGGCAGGTCACGCGCCGTAGCGGAGAAGGAGTCAACTACACGACTGACTTCGCTCGACCGACAACAAACGTGGAATGCAAACCTTTATCGGAAAGCTGAGTCACCGAATAGTGCTGAAGTGCTCTTTCTAAATATTGTTACTTCGTGGTCCCATGGTGTAATGGTTAGCACTCTGGACTTTGAATCCAGCGATCCGAGTTCGAATCTCGGTGGGACCTGCTTTTTTTTAATCTCTCTTCCATTGAAATATGAGGTGTATATTGTTCCTGCGTTCATAAGGCTTGATGCTTCTTTTACGCCGCGAAGCCTCATGTATGTGCTTGTATTCGGTACTAGCTGCTGATGTACACGTGTTTCTCTACGGAATTCTACATTGTATACAGAATTCTAAGTACAGTAGTGTACACGTTGTGAATAAGATTGTTACATTACACAGATCTTGGATCCGCCTCTGTGGTGTAGTGTAGCTGCCAACCCCGGAAGCCCGGGCTCGATTCCCGGTTCTGCTACGAAATTTGAAAAGTGGTATGAGGTCTGGAATAGGGTCCACTCAGCCTCGGGAGGTCAACTGAGTAGAGGGGGTGAGGGAGGGCTCGATTCCCACCTCAGCCATCTCGAAGAGGTTTTCAGTTTCCCACTTCTCCATGCAAATGCCGGGTTGGTACCTAACTTATTCCCAAGGCCGCTTCCTTCCCTCTTCCTTTTCTATCCCTTCCGATCTTCCCCTGTGGCGGTATAGGTCAGATCCCTCGCTGATTCCGAGGGAAAAACGAACCATGAAAGCTAAACAGCTTAAGAAAGAAATATCTTAGCGTTACCGGAAAAAGACGATGGGAAGGTCGCTATAAGTCATTTCTCATGTGAAGACCGGATGGATAGTACAGCTACACAGGATTCAGTAAAAGTTAAATTGACGTTTTGAGCGCTAATATGCAGTACAACTCCATTAACCGAAACCCGCGATATTCGAAATGCCTCCAAAATTCTCTTGTAAAGCAACACAAACTATAGTGTGTGCATATATTTCTATTTGTTGACAATGCAGTGAATCAACGCCGGTTGACGTCCAAGTAATGAAGGGTGGCGGGACATTACTGCTTGAAAACGTTGGAAGGACGCAAGAAACAATTACTGAGCTTTTTGAACGAGTGATTCATACTAAGTATATGGCCTATATTTTTGTTCTGTAATCCTGAAAATGCAATTTTAACGTTAATAAAACAATTTTAGCCTACAGAAAGTGTTTTAAACTCATTTGGACTTCAAAAAATTATTAACAGATATTCATGGCTTAACCGATTTTTAAAAATCCGGATCAGCTCTCCTCCCCTCCCCATCCCCCGTTGCCACTTCAGTTCGCTTAACCGGTTTCTTACTTTAAGGCAACTATGGAGAACCCTCTGATTTCATAAATTGTTGATAATTTTGTCAGCTTCTCTGATACCTATTAACTACGTAACTACTATAATGCTACAAATTCCGGAAGTCTCTAAAGCATTTTATTTTTAACATCGACACCTCTCTTGATCTGCCTAGTATACTTTCTGCGGTCGATATCGATTATGCCGATTCGTCTGCTGCCCTCTCCTGTGGCAATACAAGGAACTACTTCATACACTTCCAGATCTTGCGCCTTGCTGGGGAAAAAGCAGTCGCGATCCTTGCCCGGATTCTATGATGTTTGATGTTTCTAATAAGGAGCTTCGCGTTGGTCAAGAACCGGGAACGTTTGCAAGGATTTCAATCTCGCTGCAGACAGTGCTGCGGGTTGCGTCTCACCCTCGTCCTAGAGAACGCTTGAGAGTTTCCGTCCACTCAGATCTTGACAAACCGTTCAGGGTCTCAATCCAGCCAGCGGTTCGACAGTATCTATATATATAAAGTAACTTGTCCTGAATGATTCATCATCGCGAGCCAAAACTACTGGACATACAGAAATGACATTTTGGGGATACATTCATATTAACATGTAGGTGCTCGCTAAGAGAGGATTTTTGGATATTCCGTCGCTAAGGGGGTGAAAAGGGGGAGGGTGAAATTTTAAAATGAGTGTATCTATATCTCGAAACTTTAAAAGTTTACAGATGTAAAAATTGGCATTTAGAATCTTCTTTAAAAATAAGGAAATACGTATTTTTTGTTTTCAGAAAATCCCAATAGGAGGGGTAAAAAGGGTGAAAAAGGGGTTGAATGCCTTTAATCAGGATACCGGTACTCATATCTCAGAAACTGAACATATTACAGACCTGAAAATTTGTACTTTTGATCTCTCTTAAAAATAAAGAAACATGTATTTTTTTTGTTTTCGGAAGATCCAATTAATGGGAGGGTGAAAAGGGGGGGGGTGAATTTCTAAAATGAGTGTATCTATATCTCAAAATTTTGAAAGTTTACAAATGTAAAAATTGGTATTTAGTATCTTCATCTATATATATAAAATAACTTGTCCTGACTGACTGACTGACTGACTGACTGACTGACTGAATGATTCATCATCGCCGAGCCAAAACTACTGGACATAAGGAAATGAAATTTTGAGGATATACCGGGTGGTACAGCTGCCCCTATTCACACAGTTTTATGCAACCCGCAGATTATATTCGAACCTAAAAATATTGACCTTGACTACTCACTACAATGTCTGCTCTTACAACGCTTTCCATAATGCGTTTATTCGTGTCAAGCAAATCAGCATTAATGATAAAATACCGATTGATGGTAAAGAATCGTGAAAATTATGTGTCGCAGAAACGTCCTGTACAGAGAATATTATTGGTAAATGATTAGAAGTAGCAGCAACACAACAGCGCTAAACAGCAACCTGTGATAGCCGAGCTTGCTAAAAGTTGGAGGAGAGTACCGGTGTTCGTTAGTACGCGGTTCGAGTTCTGTGTACGACGAATATTTTTATTGCGTTGTTGATGTTCGTGAGAGTCGTGTTGTTGACGACAAATCTAAATCATGATCAGTTCTCACATTGCAGGTACTCAGCTATGTTTGTTTTTTAAGGAGCTCTTAAAAGGGCTATTTGCAATAAAGTGAGATTGTACCGACAGCGGTGCGATGGGCTTATGCATGACCATTCGATTAATGAAGCAAATGTTCAAAATGACCACCTGCTTCGTTAATGCACATCTGAGCACGGCGGAGGAGAGACATTCTTGCTTGCTGCAACATATGTGGTGGAATCTGCCTGCAGGCTTCCGTGATGAGCCGCCGTAAATGATTCGGGCTCTCAGGCTCCTGCTCATAGACTCTTTCCTTTAAATAACCCCAGAGGAAAAAGTCGAGTGGAGTAAGGTCAGGTGATCTAGCCGGCCATGTGACCGGACCCCCTCGTCCAATCCATCTTCCAGGATATGTCCTATGCAAGTGGTTCCGTACTGCCAACGACCAGTGTGGGGGAGCTCCATCCTGCTGGAACCACATCCGTAACCGTGTCATAAGGGGCACATCCTCCAATAAGAGTGGGAGTTACTCACGAAGAAACTCTAGATAGCGTCGTCCCGTGAGGTTTCCTTCGAAGAAATATGGTCCAATTATCTTGTCACCTAGTATCCCGCACCACACGTTGACGGCCCATTGTACCTGAAATCGAGCTCCCCTGATCCAGTGAGGATTTTCAACGCTCCAAGTTGTGACGATTAACAGTTCCGTTGTTGTGAAATCTGGATTCATCACTAAAGAGAATGTCCATTAAGAAATTCGCATCAGCTTCAACTCTTTGTAATATCCATTGCGAAAATTCTATCCGTTTTGGAAAGTCATCTCCGTGAAGTTCCTGGTGCAGCTGTTGATGGAAAGGGTAGAATTTATGGCGGTGCAATATTCGCAGTACAGATACATGACTGATGTTCAGTTCATTTCCTATGGCCCGTGAGCTTGTGTGCGGGTTGTATGCAATTGCATTTTGAACAGCTTCGTCGTTATTTCCAGACGTCACTGGAGCATCCCGAACGGGGGGTAATGTATGAAATGACCCCGTTGCACGCAACCGTCTTTCAACAGGTCGAAATGTATCTGCAGTTGGCAGCCTTCGTCCAGGAAATCGTTCTTGATACAAGCGTCTGGCTTCCCGTGCATTTTGCCTTGCTTCTCCATAAAGTAGTACCATATTCACATAATCATCCCGTGAATACATAATGTTTGCTTTCGTGCTAACCGTACAGTACGTGCTCACACGTTGCTGCTAGGATTACGATATGCTGTTTCATGTGCCCTACGTATGAAGTGTAGACCGCTGTTAGTTGGTCTTCGAGTCGAACGTGCGCTGTTGCTTGGTTGAATGGGTGGGTCAGGATGTTGACAACACGTGCACTGCGCTTCATTCCCTGTAGTCGTTTGCCATATGGAAGTCGCATGTTATTATTCCTTTCGTATGTATGCTTTCTTTGTAAAGGTGGCAAATTACTTTTGAGATTTAAGAACGTTAAATACTTATTACGAATGGCCTTACAAGTATAATATTAAAATAAAATTGAAAAGCTCGTAACTTAATTCGAACTCTAAATGCCTGCTGACATATCGTATGCTCGCTGCGATTGGTGCCATGTAGCCACTGCAGGCGAGAAAGGATTTGTCTCGTAGCTCTGTACTAATGGAATTACCTAGGCTATCGCTTCGATACTGATCGTTGATGTTAAAAGTTCTGAACTCAAATGTGCAAACACCACAGTGAATTAAAGAATCGCGTCTCTCTTACGCCCAGATAGTTGCAACCATTTTCTACGCGTTACTTGGTTGAATGAGTCCAGCGTTATGTTTCAGGTGGTATTCACAATCGGTGCGTATGTGGCGATATTTATGATACCTGCTTATTATAACTTCCGTAGAAGAATATCGGAGACTTCAGAAAGGTCTTCGTAAACGATGCCTAGGCGAATACGAAATGACATTAAAAAATGCATGACTGAAGAATGGTTGGAACCCTTCCTGCTTCAAGTAACCTATCGATGTACGTCTTCCATACGTAATTCCGCGCAGCTATTTGCAACGTACAAGCGCCAGCCTTGTAACTCTGTATTCACGAGGAGAGCGGAAGTTCCCGCTTCGACAAGTTACTGATGAGTTACAGCCTTATGGTCCCGTTTTATGCCTTTTTTGATCGCTCTAACGGTAGTAATTACATGGCGTAAGCTATCACATCTGCTGTACAGCATTTGCGTGCCACAGATTATAAACTACAGTGCAAAACACGTTTCTATCAATTTCGATGTGATGAGACTGTACAAAATGGTGGTGCATTGACATGTCTGTAATTGGTCTTACCCTATCACGTTTTCTATGATACCACGACCGCCCTTTCTATCAAAAGAAAATGGCCTCTTGGACCAATCAGGTGCGCATTTCTCTACCGACAGCTATAGGCGTGTTTATGGTTTGTACAGTATAGTAACATTTCGTAAAAATTAGCAGAGTATTGGACACCGCTCTACATAAAATGGTACAGTGTTTTTGAGATGGACCTCACTTACTGCCTCTTGTACCATTTTTCCATTGTGCGGAGAAGTCTACATCGGGTTAACTGCACATAACATTGCTGTAAGGTGTTGCGCAAGGTGGGACTAAGAGGCATTTACGTCCTAGCTGGTTGCATATATTCGGGAAAAAAATAGGGGCAGCTGTACCACCCGGTATACTGTGACCGTTCACCATCATGCCATGGACATGTTATGAGCTCTGGCTAATTATATATGCCGTTTTCCGCAACATCCTGTGACATATAACGCAGTAGTTAGCATTCTGTATGTCAAACCGGGGTATGATCCGCGACGCGCCAGTCCGGAAGGAGCATTTTTTTTTTTTTTTTTTTTTTTTTTTTTTTTGCTAGGGGCTTTACGTCGCACCGACACAGATAGGTCTTATGGCGACGATGGGATAGGAAAGGCCTAGGAGTTGGAAGGAAGCGGCCGTGGCCTTAATTAAGGTACAGCCCCAGCATTTGCCTGGTGTGAAAATGGGAAACCACGGAAAACCATCTTCAGGGCTGCCGATAGTGGGATTCGAACCTACTATCTCCCGGATGCAAGCTCACAGCCGCGCGCCTCTACGCGCACGGCCAACTCGCCCGGTAGGAGCATTTTTCCTACGCTGTTATGAGAAGAGGGCAACGCAGTATTGCTAACCTTGAAACCGCGCTCTCTTTCCGAGCGAGCGAGAAGAGAAGATAACGCTACGCACGGAGATGGAGGTTTTTGGAGACCGGGCCGAATTAAGGTGTGTTAACTTTTGGAAAATAAATGCCCACTATAAATTCAACACCGCATTCATTAGTACCACTTCACCATAATTTACGAAAAAGAGGAAGAAGAAGAATACTTCTATATGAGATAATTTTTCTAAATTTATGAAACGGGTCCCATTCGAACCAATGTATTTTATGCTGACTGTCAATGCATATAAATACAATACTTTATTAATGGATCAATAATGACGCCTATCATACAGTAGTACGCAGATCAAAGGCGACTACTGAAATCTGACAACATGTGGAAAAAGGTGGGAGATATTGCATGATGAAACATGACGCGTAATCTTCCAAAAGGACGCTTTTAAAATTATGAATAACCTACTGATCGCTTTGGTTTCATATGTGTTCAGTAGAAAGTAGAGGGTATAAGCTTTAATTCGATTGTTATCACGTCGTTCAAGGACTCCGATTACCGCACTGTCATTTCCAACAGGGACATAATTCACCTCCCCCCTGACCATTTTGCCCGTAGGCTATAAATATATCCAAGACCCAGACACTGTAAGGGACGAGCTGACTGCCGTAGTGAAAGGACATACGTGCCTCTCGCTGCGCTCTCTCTCTCCTTGCCAGGCGCTCTGTACTTTTCAAGTATCAGCCAGGCACTTGTACTTATTAGTACATTTTCGAAGGAGCATTGTCTGAGCTGTAGCACTTCTCAGTGCTCGCTCTTTCTTCTGTTTCAGGATTTCTTACAGGAGGACAGGATGGAGAAGCCGACCCTACCAGTGAGACTGGTCGACCAAGACTACGAAGGAGCCTTCGACAAGATACAAGACGCGCTCAACACGGTGGCAGCCCCCCGCTATGAACGCCCTGGGCTGGTGGTGTTCAACCGGTGGGGTGAGCGCGATCACGAGGGGACGCTTCGAGTATTCGACCACCTCAATGCGACGGCGGAGTCCATTGGGGAGCCACTCCTGCAGATCATCGGCCATATGGTCCCTGGCTGGGCGATCATCATCCGGCCTAATGACGCAGCTAGCTTCAAGGTCTACGAGGAGCGCACGTCCCAGCAGTTCCAGGTTGCCCGGCTACCAGGATTCAGGGAGCACCTGGACGTCTCGGGCTACCAGGAGGCAGCCTCGCAGACGGAGCCAACGACCGAGGACGACGGCGACGCTCCCGAGCGTCGCGACGGCGCGACCCCAGTTGGAAAGCTGTACTTTACGAAGTACACGCAGACCAACAAGGCGACAACCAGGGCGAAGTGGTCGCAGACGCAGGCCTACCAGGAAGGGCCTGTTACCCGGGCGCAAACCAGGAACGCGCCCGTGATGGTGGAGAGCAGCACAGCGGTGGAGAAGGACGCCCCCTGGCGTTCTGAGGCTGCTGCCCAGGTCCAGCCAGCCTGCACGTCTGTCGAGTTGCAGACCTCGATGTGCGCCCCCCAGGACAGGGAACGCAGTCGAGTGTTAGCAGCGACCGACGCCGCCGCCGCCAGCCAGGAGAAAGAAGAAGAGGGCGACGCAGCGCAGCCACCAGCTACCCCGGGGTCACCAGGCCGGGAGGGGGGCCACCAGGACGAGGCCTCTTCCCCCGCCGAGAAGCAACCCCCGGGAAGAAGAAGAAGACGACGCCGCACCAGGAAGCAGAAGGCGTCGCTGGCTCACCAGGAGAGGACCGCCAAGCCGCAACCCAGGACTGTTCCCAGGACAGCAGTCAACCGAGGAGCCAATCAGGAGAGGACCTCAGCGGGTAGCGGCAGTCAGGTGAGAGTGAAACGTCCCCCTCAACAGCTCTTGCAGTGTTTCCGCTGTCTGAGGTGGGGCCACCGTCAGGTCAGCTGTGGGCTCGAGGTGAGGTGCAACCGCTGTGGTGGTGATCACTACTACACGGCCTGCGCAACACTTAGAGACGCGCCAGTGTGCGCCAACTGCTCGGGGGGCCACCCGGCCTCCCATCGCAGTTGCCCAGTCTACCGGGCCATGGCGCGGGCAGAGAGGAAGGAGGCCCGGCGCCATGACCCACCCCCTTCCAGGAGGCCCCCGCCTCGGCGGGCTTGGCCTCATTCTCCGGGATCGGATACTGGGTACGAGGTACCCCAAGGAGGTGGAGTCGTGCGACAGGCCCTAGTGGTACTCGACGCATGGCTCCGCAGCCGGCAAGGACCGTGCTAGTCACAGCAGTGCCCAGACGGACTGATCCCCAGGTGATGGAATGGCAAGGAATTGGTTTATGTATTGTGCATGTTACCTGTTCCTAACTAACACAACCTCTGGTCTTTTTCCAGCCCACATCCTTGCATGTGCTATCACAAGATGTCAGGTTTTACATGTAGGCTCTTTCTTCTTTCTGCCTATGTGGTTTTTCCCTGACCCTTCAATACCATACTTCAACACCATATACCTAATACAATCTCGCCTGGTAGCGTGTCTGACATGGAAACAGGCAGATACTCCTTGTATCACTTCCCACTCTTCCCTGCTATCTCTTTCTTCTTCTTAGAAATAATAGCATGTCGGAGGCCATGTAGATTGAGTCGTTGGTCACGCGGGGGGAGCGGGCTTTGGGGGCCCCCCCGAAAAAAAAAAAAAAACAGACACTGTATCTCATTCTCATCCGTGTACCGGCAGTGGTAACACGTTACCTCATTATCGTCTGTGTAGTGGCAACCCAACATATTAGAAGTGGAACTTGGATATCAGTGTACAAAGTGTTGTGCCACTGAAGAAACACATCAATCTGATGTAAATATATTTACGGAATAAATCGTGTGGTACGAGTTAATGTACATAATTGCCGAATAGAAGCCTTAATTTGGCATTTTAACATCACAATCGTCGAAGATAGTTAATTATGACTTATGGTGCAATCACCAACGGAGGGCAAACGCTTCGGGTTATTTAGCGTGGTGAGACAGTTAATTAATATATGCAGGGGCTAATTATCACCGCTCCTGAGCATTTAAGAACGAGTGACATTTAGCAAAAATTAAATAACTGTTCTTGACAAATTTAATATTCACATCCTCCAGGGACATCCGTTGTGGTAGTCTGTGTGACGGTCAGGGAATGAACAGTGATTTTACAACTTATCACTACTTGCGTTAATCTGTTTGAACTTAAGAGTGGATCTTGTTACGAGTAGGCCCCCCTTTGAAAGTGCATAAAACAGTATTTGATAACTCATTCTCCATTTTTCTGTAGGTTCGTGAGTGGTCGTCGAACCCAAGACTCGGAGCCTACAAGAGTCGCGCCTGAGTGCCTGCAATCAGCTTTATAAGGATCGTCCCGAAATTCAACTGAGAAAACAGCAGTTCGAGTCATGGATCGTCGTATGAATAAGAACCGAGGACTACTAGGAACAAGAATATTCATCATGTTCGTGTAAAGATCTAAGATGTACCCTAGATGACAGCAAGCCTTACTCACCAAGTGTTAAGTACATACTATTATATACCCTAAACACGAGATATGCATGCCAGTAATAATAATATTTGTAAATATTATAATGTCATAATTAAATATTGAATATGTAGGGAACATTATGCGCGTATGACTGGGAAAGATTTATTACTATTAGTTAGGATCATCAAGTGATTTTTAAGATAATCATTGATATTTAACAAAAATTCATTTGCATGAATTATTATATAGACTTCAAAGTTCTTAGTTTATATGAACTATCTTTGGGAAGAACGGCAAGTTAGCTAGACTTATATATCTTCGTCTGGTAAAGATCTTCAGAGTAGTTTGGATATAAATGATACGTTTGAGATTCGGGTATTTGTAATCCCGGATAATATTAGATAATCATTGGAGTTGATACAAACGAAGGTGTAATTAATTTATAATTATATATGAAATTGTGAGAATAAAATAACCTGAAATAATGGGGTTTTCTCTGTGAATTAAATGAACGGGTTGAGATACGATGCCAAGACATGAGAGGGCGAAGCTGTAACATGTTTTGTTGTTGGAGTGATTAGGAAGAATAAATAATTATAGCTGTTGTGAGATATTAAATTGGGCTGAATATATAGCCAGATAACGAGTAATAAGAAATAATGGCTTTCAAGTGAAAGCCGAGATGATATGTAAGGAAAATGAAAGGAAGGGGTGACGGAAGATTTATGGTATCCACACCCAGGACTAGTCACAGCTGTTATTGTGATTGACAGGTATATGCTGGTCAACCGTAGTCAGTTTTGACTGATTTTCTTTAAATATATAATATGTTAGGTAAACCCAGGATACGCACATATATGTTCAGCGTGTATGTTCATCGTAAGTGTTCAATGTAAATATACATTTGTCGTGGTCAAATGGATCACATGTTCGATACCCGGCAATGCAATCTCGTGTGTATAACAGATGTGCTTATATTGTGTTATATGCTTTTCTCTCTATCCAAATCATTACTAACAAATAAAGGATACCTGGTTCTTACCCAGGAGGCTCGAGTTCGATCCCCGGTACCGGAACCACACATCAGTATAAATAAAATGTTTAGAATATATACTTGAACGGAGATTCTTCTCATTTAACAAATATTAGCATATTCCTCTCATATTATAGAATCCTACTTTCATTATTTTAGATAGTGCCTATTTTATTTCCTTATCGAACATTCCATTACCCATATTGCTCTACGAATTCAGCCGGTGATCTTATGAAAGTAGGGAGGATGTGACTTCAAGCCTGGTAAGTGACTTCTGGCGGTTCTCATACAAATGTTCCATCTGTACATCTGTTTGTGAAACCAAGTTAAATAATATTGCCCTAATTATACCCAGAGTAAGCCTCATTTGTTGCCCAACTAACGGGGCCAGTTTCATTTTGTCGTCTATTTTGTTCTGAGCTGGTTCATACTTAATTTGGTGCGACGATAAAAGCCCTAACAGTTGCAATACATATTAAGATGCAGGTGCTCGCTAAGAGAGGATTTTTGGATATTCCGTCGCTAAGGGGGTGAAAAGGGGGTTGAAATTTTAAAATGAGCGTATGTATATCTCAAAACTTTGAAAGTTTACAGATGTAAAAATTGGTATTTAGAATCTTCTTTAAAAATAAGGAAACACGTATTTTTTTGTTTCCAGAAAATCCCAATAGGAGGGGTGAAAAAGTGGTTGAATGCCTTTAATCAGGATACCGGTACTTATATCTCAGAAACTGAAGACATTACAGACCTGAAAATTGGTACTCTTGATCTCTTTTAAAAATAAAGAAACACGTACTTTTTGTTTTTGGAAAATCCCAATAGGAGGGTCGAAAAGAGTTGAAAAATTGGTTGAATGCCTTTAATGAGGGTACATATATCTCAGAAACTGAAGATATTACAGACCTGAAAATTGGTGTTTGGGATCTCCTTTAAAAATAAAGAAATACGTATTTTTTTGTTTTTGGAAAATCCAATTAATGGGAGGGTGAAAAGGGGGTGAATTTTTAAAATGTCTGTATCTATATATCAAAACTTTAAAAGTCTGCACATGTAAAAATTGATATTTAGAATCTCCTTTAAAAATAAAGGAACACGTATTTTTTTGTGTTCTGTATATCCCAATAGGAGGGGTGTAAAAGGGTGAATAATGGGTTGAATGCCTTTAATGAGGATACATATATCTCAGAAACTGAAGATATTACAGAACTAAAAATTTGTATATGGGATCATCTTTAAAAATAAAGAAACACGTATTTTTTGTTTTTGGAAAATCCAATTAATGGCGGTTAAACAGGAGTGACAAATTGGGGTGAATTTTTTGAAAGATTATATCTACAGAATACCGGAGAAACGTAAAATGTTACAGACTTAAAAAGTGGTATTTGGAATCTCCTGTAAATGTAAAGAAACATAGGTGATTCGTTTTTGAAAACTCCACTTAAGGGGAACAAAAAAGGGGGTGAAATTTTAAAATGAGAATTTGTACAGTATATCTCAAAAAACTTAACATGTTACAGAAGTGAAAAATGGTATTTTTTATCTCTATTAAAAAAAAGAAACGTGTATTTTCAGTTTTCCTAAATACCACTTGGGTGGAAAGGGGGGGGGGGTAAAATTGTCTGAAAATGGTGTTGAATTATTTTAATTAGGCTACTGATATCTCAAGAATGAAGATGTTACAGACGTGAAATTTAGTATTTGGAATCTGCTTTAAAAGTAAAGAAACACGTATTCTCGGAAAATCCAATGAAGTGGGGGGGGAAGGTGAAAGAATTGAAAAATTAATTGACTTAATTGTATGAGAATACTTTCATCTAATAAAAACTAAAGTTGGTACAGACGTGAAAATTGGTATTTGTATCTCCTTTAAAAACAAAGAAAAACGAGTTTTGGGGAGGAAATCATCTTGGGGGGCAGGAGTAAAATGGAGTTGAATTCCTTTCACGAGGACGAAGAAATCAAAAACTGAAGAAGTTAGAGTCGTGATAATTGGTATTTAGAAGATCCTTTACTATTAAAGAAACAAGATTTTTGCCGGAAAATTCACTTGGAGGGGGGGGGGGGGGGAGGGAGAGGAGGAGTGTGATAAGGAGTGAAATATAGTGAATTATTTTTATGAGGATACTTATATACCAAAGCTGAAGGTAATAGACGTGAACATTGGTGTTTGGAATCTCCTTTAAACATAAAGAAACTTGCCTTCTTTTAATTTTTTGTGGGCGGGGGGGGGGGGTTAAATAAACTTGACGGCGGTGGGGTGTAAAAGGAGGTGAGTCCAGTTGATTTTACTGTTCATAATGTACTTATAAGGAGCCTCCGTTGCTCAGGTGGCAGCGCGCCGGGAGGAAACTTGCCGTAATCTATTAGAAAACGAGTCAGATCGCGAAATTTGGCGGATTCTCTCAGAAAACCAGTCAGATCGCGAATTTCGGCTGATTATATATAAAACAATAAGCATTCAATTATAAATGTCAGTATAATACCGTAGCGAAGCGCGGGTATCTTGCTAGTATGTTCATAAGAGTTTTGCTCTTTCCCGTGAACACACTGTTCACACGATGTATTATAATCACGTTTTAACAGCGCCGGCCTTGCGGTCTAGGGGTAGCGTGCCTGTGTCTTACCCGGAGGCCCCGGGTTCGATTGACGGCCAGGTCAGGGATTTTTACCTGAATCTGAGGGCTGGTTCGAGGTCCACTCAGCCTACGTGATTACAATTGAGGAGCTATTTGACCGTGAGATGGCGGCCCCGGTCAAGAAAGCCAAGCATAACGGCCGAGAGGACTCGTCGGGCTGACCACACGACACCTTGTAATCTGCAGGCCTTCGGGCTGAACTGCGGTCACTTGGTAGGCCAAGGCCCTTCGGGGCAGTTGCGCCATTTGGGAGGGGGGGTCTTAACAGCCCTCGTAATTCTGACGGTCTAGGAATAGCGCTCCTACATCTTGAACGGTGGCTCCAGGTTCAATTCCCAGCCAGTTCAGGGATTTAAGATTTAAGTCTCCAGTCCGGGGACTAGTTCGAGGTCCACTCAGCCTACGTGCGTTATGACAAACCGGTTTCGATCTACAAGTGTTCTGTAGGTGTCCGGACATTTTGTACCACGGACATTTCGTACCACTCGATTTTTGAGGACATTTCGTACCACATCGCTCGTTATCTACCTGCGAACGGTTTTCTCGTAATCCCCAAATATTTACGTCAGCACAAACCGTACCACTTGATGTCAAATTGGAATTCCATTTCCACGCCAGCGGGCGCAATGAGCCTGACAGGCACACTTTAGAAATCGGAAACAAAAATAATTTACATTTGCTGAACGCAGCTATATTATTTTAATAATTGTCGTTTAAACTATACTTATGTTTAAACTTATGTTTACATAGATATCATAAGAACGTCGAATTTTTTTTTTTTTTTTTTTTTTTTGCTAGTTGCTCTGCGTCGCACCGACACAGATGGGTCTTATGGCGACGATGGGACAGGAAAGGTCTAGGATTGGGAAGGAAGCGGCCGTGGCCTTATTTAAGGTACAGCCCCAGCATTTGCCTGGTGTGAAATTGGGAAACCACGGAAAACCATCTTCAGGGCTGCCGACAGTGGGATTCGAACCCACTATCTCCCGGATGCGAGCTCACAGCTGCGCGCTCCTAACCGCACGGCCAACTCACCCGGTAACGACGATTTTTAAAAAATATAAAGCCTGAAACTAAAGAATGCAATAGAAGTATGCATTATGTTCGGGCGCAATGTGCCTGACGAGCACAAAGTTGGATAATATTACTATTATTGTGATTATTTATAAACTACCGCATTATTTCACTATCAAGTAAGTAAAATAAAAGATTCTGATGAACTGCCCGATATGGGCTTGAAGGTCACGCGGAAACCGTATACTACTGGAAGGTGGAAGTAGCTAGGTCCCTACGAATGGCGAATACGAGATAAAAATTGACACGTGCACCAATCAGGTCAGTTGCGCCCAACGGAAAGTTAACATCAGTAGTGGTCAGAGCGTGCGGAGGCTTTTGCGCCACTAGTGGACAATGGATATACAAATATATACAGTACATTCATTAGGAACTCGTTTTAACTTCGCAATACTTCCATTCTCTTCCAAGTGGTACGGAATGTCCTCTCCTAAATACTTAACTGACACCTCGCAGGTAATCAGCCGGTCAAGTGGAACGAAATGTCCGTGGTACGAAGTGTCCTAGAATCGTTCTGTAAGCCTTCGGACTGAGCAGAGGTCGCCTGTAGGCGAAGCCGACCAGGGCTGTAGCACGGTGCCTTCGTACAAGTCTCTTGGTTTAATGCGCACGTCAGAATAATGGTGTACGGCCTCCGGAAGAGGCCTGGTGCAGGTCTTTCTTTAGATACCTTATAAGCTACTCGCGCGTCTGAGAATAACGCCATACCTAAGATTATTTCTAAAGATAAAGGTGGCACAAATACCCAGCCCCGAGCAATAAGAATTAACCAATTAAGGTTAATACCCCTAACCCGAACAGGAATCGAACCAAAGGCAAGCATGCTAACCTAATTTAGCCATGAAGGCGGACTCACGTCAGAAAAATGCTTTGGAAAACCTACATGAATCAGATCTTTTAAACGGAATATTTAAATATCCGGTGCCTCCACTGTCCTTGTTTATTTCAGGAAAGCGTCACAATCAGATTTTTGAGAATAGAGATTTATCAGAATAACTGTCTCTCAAGAAAAATATTCCGAACCCGCAGAAGCAATTCTCGCCCATTTTCTTGTTAATCTCGATTTTGTATCAGGCAAGGGCTTTCACAAGCAATCCCTTGAACATGACGCAAGTAGTCTAGTTAAGCGTTTATTGAAAGGAACAATGCCACCAACTGGATAAACAAATTTGAAAGAATGGTGTTCATATCTGGTGGGAGATTATTTTTTTTTTGCTAGGGGTTTTACGTCGCACCGACACAGATAGGTCTTATGGCGACGATGGGATAGGAAAGGCCTAGGAGTTGGAAGGAAGCGGCCGTGGCCTTAATTAAGGTACAGCCCCAGCATTTGCCTGGTGTGAAAATAGGAAACCACGGAAAACCATCTTCAGGGCTGCCGATAGTGGGATTCGAACCTACTATCTCCCGGATGCAAGCTCACAGCCGCGCGCCTCTACGCACACGTCCAACTCGCCCGGTGGAAGATTATTTTAGGACATGGTTGGCCGAATTCATTATGCCGTAAAATCACAGCCAGAGACCATCTTGAGGCAACCTCTATAAAGGGTCGTCCACACGCGCAGGCTTTACTTCGCGCTTACTTGCGCAAACCGGTTTGCAGCGGAAAGCTTGTACGTATGGACGGGAAGACGGTAGTTCGTTGCATCCCCAAAGATTTTACTTGCGCAAACTAAGTTCGTGCAGTGAAGTTTGTGCGTGAAGACACGTTAGCTCAAACCGCGCCTTAAAACTCGAAATACTTTCCAGTGCGGGTAGGTGTAAACAATAATGTCAGATATAAGAAATTGTTCAAAACAGTTTGTTGCGGAATTTATCGAGCTCTACAAGTCTCTGCCATGTCTTTGGAAAGTAAAATCCAAGGAGTATTCTGACAGGAATAAAAAGAATGCTGCATACGACAAAATGATAGAAAAACTAAAACAGGTAAGTAGGGTACTTTTCATGTTATATATTCGGAATGAACAGTCAAGTGTTTTTGTAATATTCAGTTTTAGAAATGGTGTACATAAAATATAAATTAACTTTAGTTTTGTTACCGGTACACATTTTCAGTTGTATAAAATGTGCAGCGCATATTGAAGTAAAATAGTACAAGGAAGAAATTATTTTTATAACATTATCTATCCGTCAATTAATTATAGAACGTTTTTCCAATCAGTTCATTTCTGTGAAATGTTTACAGTAGGCTGGTGGTCACTACTAGCATTTCTTTCCCATTTTATCTTTACAGATAGAACCAAGCGCCGACAGAGATTCAGTAACAAAGAAAGTCAATTCATCGCCTAGTTCCTACCGCAAAGAAACGAAGAAAGTCAAAGACTCACTGAAGTCAGGTAGCAGCACAGAAGTACCTTGTCGTACTGCAGTTTGTAGACGTTAATTCTACTTCGCAGTAGGTGCTGTCACAGCAAAGTGGACAAGTGGCAATTTTTACAGCTTTTGTTACTCTTTGCTGCTATAGAAGAGAAGTAAACGTTGTAGATCGAAATGGAGCAAATAAGGCTATTGAAAAGAGAGATATTCACATATAAATTTAACGAAAAACTTAAGTGTAGATCCAGATGACTGGCGTAATTATTTAAGAATGGATGAAAACGCATATACTGAATTGCTTCGACTGGCAACGCATCTAATTGACGGACAAAATACTGTGATGCGCGTATCTGTATCTCCACACGAAAGATTGATTTGCATTTTAAGGTTCTTGGCTACAGGAAGACCGTATAGAGTCTTGACATTCACGATGGCAATTTCTCATGAAGTATTGTCTAAAATGAGGAATTCATGAAGGAATGTTAAAATCAATGTTTAAAGAAACAATGATTACAATTATAGCAGTTAACCGACACTGACGGGATGGATGGCAGAGAACTGTTATGAGCAGGCAAATTTGAAGGTATCTGCCTTGTAGATAAATATATACAACCATTTTTGTTTAGGTTCCCTAATTCTGCTTTAAAAATAGGCTCAATTATTTTTTCTACATAAATGCGTTGATATTTCGGTATGTCAAATATCGTGTTGATCTTCAGCTCTTCTTTCCATCAGTTGTTTTCCAATACCACTTAGTATGTCTGCTTCTTTTCCTCTTCAGTTGTCCGGGCGGCAAGTGGGCACCGCGATAGGAGATAACACGTCTAGGTCAGTGGGTATACGATCCGGTACAGAGTTGCTTGCTGCTGATTGTGATGGTGGGTGAGCTCTGGGGTAGAGTTAACCGTTACTGAAACTGAGTCACTTCTATCCTGAAAAAATAGTATTTTTTTAAGTTTCCAAGGTCATAACAGGAATGGGGACAAAATAGCACGAGAATTTCAGAATAAATGGACTTTCCCTCGTTGCTTGGGTGCCGTTGATCGTACGCACGTCATGATTGTACCACCGCCAGAGAGTGGTTCGTGTTTTTACGATTATAAAGGATTCCATAGCATGGTACTGATGGCAGTCGTAAATGCAAATTATGAATTCGTTTTGTGTGCATTTGGTGTAAATGAAAGATGTTCTGAAGTTTGCGCAAATTTACTTGCACTGTGTGGACGCCGCACGGTGCTCAGTCTATTTTGCGCAAACTATACCGCACAAGAAAGTCGCTCACGTGTGGACGGCCCTTAAGGCTCAATACCTTGGTTGTATTATTGAGGCTGATCACAATCTCACCAATACCTGCAAGCTATTAGCATGATGTTTTTCAACGATGCACCTACCTCAGGCACTAGTAGACATACTAGTTTTTCTCGGTCATCGGATAATGGGGGACCGAAAACATCATGATGCTTGTTGTTTAAAGGGGCCTAACATCGAAGGTCATCGGCCCCGATAAAGCAATTAACGGGCATGTTAGATAACTTAAACATCCAAATTTTAGCACCTCAGGAAACGAGATACAAGGATGAAAATTTTTTTTTACTCCGGAAGTGCTGGAATTTACAAGGGCAAGCCAGCAATCTTCCTTTATAAGAAGCCATTACAATTTGGCACTGGATTCGCTGTAAGAAGAAACACTAACTCAATACTCAACTTTTCTTCGCCTTCTGAAAGAATTTAAACATTATTAAGTCAGGGAACACAGCTTATACATTGATTAATGCGCATGATCCCACCAATAACTACAATCGAAAAGATCCACAAATGACAAGACTTCTGGGAACTGCTAGAAGAAATTACAGCCACAACTCCAAAAAAAAATCACAAAAATATATTGGGAGATTTTAATGCCCAAGTTGGTAGAAAAAAGAAATTCAGGACCATTGTAGGACTATACACAGGGCACAATAGGACTAGTAAAAATTGGAGAAAGATCGATTCACATTTGCGAAAATTGTGATCTCAAATTAATGTCAACACACTTCCGGGCGCTTCCACACAAGGAAAAAACCTGGAGATCCCCAAATTTTCACTTGGGAGAATTTCAAATAGATCATGTGGCTATTTACAAGGAAAAAAAAATAAATTATGATTGTTAAAGTTAAAAAAGGAATCATTGACACTGACCACTATCTATCCTTACGGTAAAATTTGAACCGATCTGGTCCAAACCAAAAATAACAAAAACCCTGAGAGTCGATCCGGAATTTCTTAAACAGAACACTAGTACTTTTATTGGAAGTACCCTACTCACAATCCTTCGAAGTGCGTAGAACTCAAAGACATACGTTTGAAAGCTTCTCAGAATGTTGGCATACCACCCAGGAAACGCAAACATAAGTAGTGGAATGAAACCTGCGACAAGGTCATAAACTTTAGAATTAAAGCCTGGCAGAATTGGAATTCTCATAAAACTGAACTAACCCGGTGGGAATTCACAAAAATACAGAAACAAACACAAAAATTCAGGTCTGAGAAACGCAAATATGATCACTACAGACTGGCAGAAATTGAACAAGGTTTTACAAAATCAATACACGTAACTACTACAAAACTTTCCGAGAAGAATTATCAAGTTATCAGGCACCTGGTATTTGCTTCAATTGCCCGGATGGATCATTAGAAACGAATAATCAAGCCAACTGTAAGCTTCTAGGACTATTTCAAGAATCTGGTAAACTGTGAAACCCCTAAAGAACAACTCACCTTTGAAACACACTCATCTAACCAAGATTCAGAACCCCCAACATCGGAAGAATTCAAAGAAACAATCCGTGATCTCGAAAACAACAAAGCCCCAGGAGAAGATGGAATAATGGCCGAAATGCTGAAGATAGGCGAGAGCGTAGCTCGGAAAATCCACTTTATTCCTGAAAACATCTGAATCACTGAAGAAATCCCTGAAGATTGGAAATGTGCCCTAATCCATCCATTACACAAGAAAGAGGATAAAAACCACATCAATAATTAGACGAATTAGCTTGATAACAGTTGCTTACAAAATGTTTTCCAAAGCCCTGCTCGCTAGACTTGAGAAACAAACAGACGAAATCCTTAATCTTAAAACGATTACAAATACGCAAAACCAGACAAACTGTCATTACTTTTGTAGAATTCAAAAAAGCATATGACTTTATAAACCGTCAAACACTTATCAATACTCCAGAAGAATTTCAAGTGGATAAAAAACTAGGGCATTGATCAGACAAAAAATAACTGGTACTACTTCAAAAGTTAAATTCCTTTCTTTTAACACCGGGGTCCATTAAGGAGACTGATTATCTCCGTTACTTCCTCAAGTACAAGATTGAACAGTAATCAGCACCTGGGAAAAGGAAATTAAAAGAATAACCCTTGGCAGACTACTTAAACATAGAATTCACTTTCACTGTCTGGCCTTTGCGGATAACATAGCAATCCTTTCTAATAACAGACAAGAACCATTCATTCCATTGAAAAATTGAATGAAATTGCCATCAAAACGAGACTTCAAATCTCGTATTAGAAAACTCAATACATGGAAAGAACTTCACGATACTTAGAGGGGCAGCATAACTAAATTCGGCAACACCCTTCAGGTGAACCAATTCGAATATTTGGGAGAAAATATTCAGCCCTCTGGTTTAAACCGCGAAGCAAATAAAGAAAGAATTTCCAAACTACAGAAAGCTTGCAGGATCACTTGGAACAGGTACAATAAAAAAAAACCAATATCTCGGAAATCAAAACTTAAATATATTATCATTTTGGAAAAAATCTCACTTTCCAGAAAAGCCGATTAAAATTTTATGGACACATCAGAATGAACAGTAACAGACTAACTAAAAGAATTCTCAACCTGGCCCTTTCATCTAAAACCAAAACACCTGGCTTCGTGAAACTGAAACAGATCTCCGGGAAATCATCATCTCGGAAGACATTGTACAGGACAGATGTAAATTCAGAACCAAAATCGACAATCACCAGTTTGAAGACAGACCCAACACCAGAGCCACTAACTTCGACGGAAGAACGAAGGAAGCAGCTCAGCGAGAGGATTAAGAGATTTTTGGAGGAGAAGAAGGCCAACATCAGCTAAGCTGGTTCAATCGAGTTCCTAAGTAGAGCATAACGATGTAAATATCTATATATATAAAATAGCTTGTCCTGACTGACTGACTGACTGATTCATCATCACTGAGCCAAAACTACTGGACATAATGAAATGAAATTTTGAGGATACATTCATATTAAGACGTAGGTGCTCGCTAAGAGAGGATTTTTGGATATTCCGTCGCTAAGGGGGTGAAAAGGGGGGTGAAATTTTAAAATGAGTGTATCTATATCTCAAAACTTTAAAAGTTTACAAATGTAAAAATTGGCATTTAGAATCTTCTTTAAAAATAAGGAAACACGTATTTTTTTGTTTTCAGAAAATCCCAATAGGACGGATGAAAAAGGGTGAAAAATGGGTTGAATGCCTTTAATCAGAATACCGGTCCTTATATCTCAGAAACTGAAGGTATTTCAGACCTGAAAATTGGTACTTTTGATCTCTTTTTTTTTAAAAACACGTATTTTTTGTTTTTGGAAAATCCAATTAATGTTAGGGTGAAAAGGGGGGTGAATTTTTAAAATGAGTGTATCTATATCTCAAAACTTTTAAAGTTTATAGATTTAAAAATTAGTATTTAGAACCTCCTTTAAAAATAAAGGAACAAGTATTTTTTTGTTTTCGGAAAATACAAATGGGAAGGGTGAAAAGGGTGAAAATGTGTTGAATGCCTTTAATGAAGCTAATTATATTTCAGAACCTGAAGATATTACAGACCTAAAAATTGGTATTTGGGATCTACTTTGAAAATAATAAAGAAACAGGTATTTTTCATTTTTGGAAAATCCAAATAATGGGGGTGGGGGAAGGGGTGAATTTTTAAAATGAGTGTATCTATATCTTAAAATTGTAAAAGGTTACAGATGTGAAAATTGGTATTTTGAACCTCCATTAAAAATAAAGAAACATGTATTTTTTTTCGGAAAATCCCAATAGGAGGGATGTAAAAGGGTGAATAATCGATTGAATGCCTTTAATGAGAATACATATATCTCAGAAACTGAAGATATTACAGAACTGAAAATTTGTATATGGGATCTCCTTTAAAAATAAACACGTATTTTTTTTGTTTTTGGAAAATCCAATTAATGGCGGTTAAACAGGAGTGACATATTGGGGTGAACTTTTTGAAACACGATATCTACAGAATATCTGTGAAACGTGGAATGATACAGATGTAAAAAGTGATATTTAGAATCTCCTGTAAATGTAAAGAAACATAGGCGATTTGTTTTTGGAAACTCCTCTTAAGGGGAACTGTAAAGGGGGTGAAATTTTAAAATGAGAATTTATACAGTATATCTCTAAAACTTAACATGTTACAGAAGTGAAAAATGTTATTTTTATCTCTATTAAAAATAAGGAAACGTGTATTTTTAGTTTTCGGAAATACCACTTCGGTGGAGGGGGGGGGGAGTAAAAGTGACTGAAAATGGTGTTGAATTCTTTTATAATAATAATAATGCTATTTGCTTTACGTCCCACTAACTACTTTTACGGTCTTCGGAGACGCCGAAGTGCCGGAATTTAGTCCCGCAGGAGTTCTTTTACGTGCCAATAAATCTACCGACACGAGGCTGTCGTATTTGAGCACCTTCAAATACCACCGGACTGAGCCAGGATCGAACCTGCCAAGTTGGGGTTAGATGGCCAGCGCCTTAACCGTCTGAGCCACTCAGCCCGGCTGAATTCTTTCAATTAGGCGACTGTTATCTCAAAAATGAAGATGTTACAGACGTGAAATTTGATAATTGGGATCTGCTTTAAAAGTAAAGAAATACGAATTCTCGGAAAATCCAATGAATGTCGGGGGGGGGGGGGAGGTGAAAGAATTGGAAAATTAATTGACTTAATTGTATGAGAATACTTACATCTAATAAAAACTAAAGTTGTTAGGGCCGACAGACGTGAAAATTGGTGTTTGGATCTCCTTTAAAAACAAAGAAAAGCCCGTTTGGGGGGGGGGGGGGTGAATCATCTTGGGGGGCGGGAGTGAAAAGGAGTTGAATTCCTTTCGTGAGGACACATAAATCAAAACTGAAGAAGTTACAGTCGTGATAATTGGTACTTAGAAGATCATTTACTATTAAAGAAACAAGTATTTTTTGCCAGAAAATTCACTTGGGGGGGGGGGAGGAGTGTGAATGTGAAAAAATTTTAATTATTTTAATCTCAAAACTGAAGATAATAGATGTAAACAATGGTGTTTGGAATCTCCTTTAAACATAAAGAAACACGTCTTCTTTTAGTTATTTTTTTTTGGGCGGAAGGGGGGGGGAAGTAAATAAACTTAACGGCGGTGGGGTGTAAAAGGAGGTGAGACCAATTGATTTTACTGTTCATAATGTATTTATAAGGAGCCTCCGTTGCTCAGGCGGCAGCGCGCCGGCCACACACAGCTGGGTTCCGTGGTTCAAGCCCCGGTCTCTTCATGTGACATTCGTGCTGGACAAAACGGAGGCGGGACAGGTTTTTCTCCGGATACTCCGGTTTTCCCTGTCATCATCCATTCCAATATAATTTCATTTCATTTGTCATCCATTAATCATTGCCCCAGAGGAGTGCGACAGGTTTCGGCTGCCGGCACAATTCCTATTGTCGCCACTAGATGGGGGCTTTATTCATTCCATTCCTGACCCTGTTGAATGACTGGAAACAGGCTGTAGATTTTCGATGTACTTATTCTGATCATAAACCGATCATTTTTAATCTTTCCTGGGTTCGTTTTCAAGAGCAATCTTTTCCTTCGAAATAAACGATAGGACTGAGATTGACCGTCCAATTTTTCACCTCTATAATAAGATCAATAATGCACAGAAGTATGTCATTCGTATGGCCAGAAATCCCCCACACTTGCCTACGCGCGACAATGGTGCTGGTCACATTCTCAACAATGACAATGGCAGCAGATGTAATTTACCGCCAAGTTGCGGTCTTGCATCTTGCTGTTGGGTCCAGAAAATCTATCATATTATAATAATAATTGTTACGGACTTCTCCGTGGTAGTTAGAGGTGAAAGAAGGTGCTGGGATGAACAGGTCTCAACTTACGAAATTGAAGTTAATTTAAAATTCAACAAGGTTATATTTTCTTTTCAAGATCAAGAACTAACATGTACAACAGGAACTTGGTTATATAGCAACAAAATAAGAATGTACAATTACAGTTTATTGATGTATATTGGGCTTCGAGTTCCAAAACACAATCCCTGAGCAATGAGCCCAACTTTACTTATACACAAGGTTTAACAAAGGGGCAGAAAACCCCAATCATGCCCAGGAGCACTCGCTCCCTATTACTCAGTAAAGCCTGCTCGAGGCACACAGAAACCGAATTAAGAAAGAGCAACCCGCTCTCAAAGTTCAAGCCCATCAAAGGCCACACCAAACTCCACCTTCAAGCAGACCTCCAAGCACATGAAAACAGGGGTAAAAATACCCAACCTACTGAAGCCTACTCAATAAAGAAACAGGACAGTTACATGGCCTCCAAAATACCAAGTTGAGAGGAGGCGAAACTGCACTCCTAATACATTTCTTTAAAACCCATTTGGCACTAGGCCACTTATGCAAGGGCTAATCCCATACTACGGAGGTGACACGATTGAAAAATGTTATGACATTACGAGTAGAAGGGAAACTGTTATAAAAACGTAGTCACCTCAAAACAAAGTGAATGGGAGCTCGAGAGGGTTAGGCACTCTCTATCCCAATTTGAAGTTAAGGAGGCAGAATTTGTACCAAGTATCTTTTACATTTAAATATAGGTTACATGAGGAAAGTTTCGAACCCGCCCCGAGGGTTAAACTGCTGAGCTAGCAAGAAAATAAGTTATAAAACGGCCATTACCTGAATGTTGAACTGCTGCCCGAAGAAAGAGGCGCTTCCCGCCCCCTGCTATATAATCACACAAAGAAAGATGTTACTGAAGTGGCGAGGAGACCAGAAAATCAGCAGTTTATATACCCTCGTGGAAGATTCGAGACGTTTCATGAATGATTACAACCCGCCCACAAAGTTTTATTGGTTACCGAACACAGTTACAGAGTAGGTTGGGGAAGAAAGCCCCGATTGGTCGAAAATTAATTTAAGAAATTCGGGATTGGCTAATTTCAAAACAGGCAGAAAGAAAGGATTATACTGCCAACTCTCAAACCACAGAACAAAATTTAGCAAAAACAAAACTTATGAATGTTAAATTTCTTCCGGACAGTTCATTCCTTTACACCAGAGAGCGTTATCAGTTTTGGTAGATACATCTGTTAGAGAACGTTCAAAGTTCTTGCTATGGAGCAGACAAACACGAATCGAAATTGACGTAGTTCAGAACACTTAAAAATTTACAGTAGAGACATCTTCTGAGAAACTTTAGAATTAACATGGTTGTTAAAGTTCAGGCTTCCTCCAGAAGAGGAGTTTCAACTGGCGCAATGTTTGAATTAGCGGCGTGGAGGTGTACTGCGCGGTACAATAATAATAATAATAATAATAATAATAATAATAATAATAATAATAATAATAATAATGTTCTGGACCGTCGTCAAATGTGCGGACCGCGCTGGAAACTGTCGCGGGTTCAGTACCGCCAAGGCACCCAAGACGACACCACGCCTGATCTCCTGAAGGATTTGTTCCATATTAAAAATGCTTATAGGAAAAGATGGCAAAGATTTAGGGACCCAAGTGACCGGGTGGAATACCTGGACCTAGCCCGGGAAGTACGAAATCGTTTGCTGGAAAGAAAGATTGAAAAATGGGAGAAAACTTGCCGTAATCTATTAGAAAACGAGTCAGATCGCGAATTTTGGCGGATTCTCTCAGAAAAAGAGTCAGATCGCGAATTTCGGCGGATTATATGTAAAACAATAAGCATTCAAATATAAATTTCAGTATAATACCGTAGCGAAGCACGGGTATCTTGCTAGTTAATAATATAATGGCGGGTAGCCTCCAAAGAGGCCTGGTACAGGTATTTCAAGTTGACACCTTTTAGGCGACCTGTGTTTCTGAGGATGGGGCGCTACCTAATGCTGAAGGCTGCTTTCATACCCAGCCCCGCAGCCATCGGAATTATCCAATTACCACCGACCTGGCAGGGAACCGAACCCTGGATCCTTTGATCCAATGACCAGCACGCTAAATATTTAGCCACGGAACCAGACCATCGTCCATATTGTGACGGCCAAAAATAATTTTCATTTGTGTACTCTAGGAAGAGTACAGAATTACAACGCACAAACAGAAATAATATTTGACCTGTTATTTTCCGAGATAGAATACAAAATAAAACTTAAGTTTTATCAAATTTGTGAAGAAAAGATAACTACGTTTCATTCAAATAATAATATGGGACACAAAGCGATTTGCAATATGTTCACCCGTTAACTTGGCAATCTGCTCTGGCTAGTCTACGGTCGCGAACAGTCAATCTTCGATTTGATCCGATCCACTTATGGAGCTAGGAGTTTGGTGGACATCGGCCAAAGCAAGACCAGGGCCATGAAGGGCGTGAAAGTGTCCGTAGGCCTATGACCAAATACCGTCGGGGTCGGAAAAGGACAAGAGTTGACCAAGGGGGTTCGGACAGGATAGATGAGAGTGAGGAGCCTGCCACAAGTAAGGACGTTTTATGAGGTCATCGGAGGATAGTAAAACAGAAGGATGAAAAGGGATGTCAGTATTACATCATAAAGGCACATACCTTGCAACATGACTAAGTGATCATAGCTAGTTTCGCTGTTGCTGCCATATCATACAAGAAGGGAACATAGGGAAAGAGAGTAAGTCTTCGTTCATAACCGGGTGGGCCATAACGCCACATCACAAGGGGCACGTTGGGTGAAATAAGCTAGATTTAGAGGGGAAAAAAGCTAAGTTGGCGATACTGCTCAGAATGTCTAGCGCAGAGCGGTCGGGCAGGTCACGCGCCGTAGCGGAGAAGGAGTCAACTACACGACTGACTTTGCTCGACCGACAACAAACGTGGAATGCAAACCTTTATCGGAAAGCTGAGTCACCGAATAGTGCTGAAGTGCTCTTTCTAAATATTGTTACTTTGTGGTCCCATGGTGTAATGGTTAGCACTCTGGACTTTGAATCCAGCGATCCGAGTTCGAATCTCGGTGGGACCTGCATTTTTTTATCTCTTTTCCATTGAAATATGAGGTGTATATTGTTCCTGCGTTCATAAGGCCTGATGCTTCTTTTACGCCGCGAAGCCTCATGTATGTGCTTGTATTCGGTACTATAAAGAGCGTTCCAACCTTAAATTGCAGTACAGCAGCAATGGAATAATTCCGTCTCTTTCCTTCTCCCATGTATTGCGGGTAGCGCTGTCCTACTATAAGACAGCGGGTTTGCCAAATATCCGTGAATCAGAATGTTATCGGTTAAAATGGGTGAATATCGTGTTATGTACAGAATTTCAGGGCGCATTAGATGCCGTTAACAAAAAAAAATGTAAAAAAAAAATAGTGTAAAAATGGTAATATAATGGAAAGTTTCGCCAAATGCAAAATCTTCATTGCATAGAACTTATCATGCCATAACTCCTATTTTATATTAATTATTTTCCTAATTTTTTCACTGCTTGTAAATGAACATTTCAGCTCGATGTAGATAAGTTTATTTTTAAATTTAAATGATAACAAAATGCAGTATATGCGTTTATTTTCAGTCATGTTCAGGGAATTTTATGTGTAGGCACGAAAAAGTCAGTCGCTGGCCAGCGTCTTTCCTATTGGATTTGCATGGGGGGTCAAAGCGAGGCAAATGGTCTTCAGATATGGAAGTTATTTTTAAAACAATCCCAAACAATCTTGCTTAGTTATTAATTTGTGACAGGAAGAATATATCCTTGAATTTTGGTTTCGTGCGTGACTCGGCTGGCAGTCTGGCTGGCTGGCTGAAGTACCGGTAGTGATCTCCCAAACATGCGCTTTTAACATTTCCAGACAGTGCAGTGCTCATTTCGTCAGTAGTATGTATAATAGTGATTAAATACATATCAGTGACATCTGTACAATTCTTGAGGGAAAGTGTATTTCGTTTGTGTGGTTCGTGAGTTCGTGCTCGTGCGTGGGGATCTAATTTCGAAGGAAATGTGCAGAAGGATCATAGCGTGGTTAAAGCAAAGCAAACGCTCTTCGAATATGGAAGTTACTTTTAAATCATACCTCAAGTCCCTATCTCGTTATCTCTTTAATTTATGACAAGGGAAACGTCTCGTTTGTTTACGTTTCACGAGTGACTCGGCTGGCTGAGCTTTTCAATATACTGCCAGCCGTGTGCAGTGGTGCTCATTTAATTAGTATTATAAGATTGATTAAATACAGATCAGTGATATATATATATATATTTAATGGCCTGTGGCCTCCGAAGAGGCCGACTGCAGGTCTGTCCAGTGTTGACGCCGCATAGGCGACCTGCGCGTCTATAAGGATGGGGCCCTACCTTGTGATGAATAATAATGCTGAAGACGGCACACACACACACCCAGCCTCCGAGCCATTGGAATTAACCAATGAAGGTTAAAATCCCCGACCCGCCCGGGAATCGAACCCGGGGCCCTCTGGACCAAAGGCCAGCACGCTAACCATTTAGCCATGGAGCCGGACAAGATCAGTGATAAATGTATAGTTCTTGAGGGCAAGTGGATTGTGTTTGTTGTGTTTGTGTAGTCTGTACAGTTGTCAGTTCGTGCTCGTGCTCGTACGGGGGTTCTTAGTTCGAAGAAAAAGTGCAGAAGGATGTATAATGGATCGTCAAATTGAAAAGAGACGTTCCGTAGGTAAATTCAGGGGAAAAGAACGCAATATTATGAGTGTCCTCGATTATTTTTTTAAGACTATGAATATGAGCAGCGCAATCAGTGAAACAGCTAAAGCTACAGGTTGTTCCGAAAGAACAATCTATGCTATAAGGAAGGAACACACACATAGTCCTTTGCGAGCTCTCGCAAAAAAAAAAAAAAAAAAAGCGAGAAAAGAGGACGACAGCAAAATTAAATATGATGAAATTGTTAGAAGTGGAGTGCGTCGGGTGGTTCACTCTCTTTTATTCGCTAAATACCACCGACATTGAACGTGACTTTGAGTCGCGTAAATGCAGAAAATTCTTTGCCACGATTTTCCAAAACTACGTTGTATCACTTCTTATATGATATAGGCTTCCGTTATTTAAGACGGGGTAATAAAGCAGCTTTCAATGAAACCGATGAAATTATTAATTGGAGGCACAGATATCTCAGGGAGATAAAACGTTTGAGGGCACAAAATAAAGCTATAATTTACACAGATGAATCGTGGGTAAATATTGGGCAGACAGTGACAAAAGAATGGAAGGATACGACAGTGAAAAGTGCACGGCAGGCCGCCATTGAAGGGGTGAATTCGGGACTTTGGCCACCGAAAAGCCGAGGACCGTGATTTGCCTTAGTCCACGCGGGTAATGAACATGGTTTTGTTCCAAATGCCGAACTAAAATTTTTATGCCATGAAAACATAAGACAATTGAGGAAATTACCTGAAAGAAGTAAAGAAAAATTAAAGAGTTTTGTGGAAAGCAGACGAATTACAGGACGATGTCGACGATGACAAGTTTTTAATACGACTTTCTTCATCGTCCGGACCATCCTCAAGTTCATCTCTCGACCCTGTTTCATCCAAAGCGCGAACATCAGGCCTTGCAGAAATGTTAGAATGTGTACGTCCAATGTCTGAGAGCAACGTCAGTGGTTATGGTATGTTGTATTTATTTTACCATCCTAAAAATATTAATTTATGAATGAATGAACTTAAAATTACAAAATTACAAATGAAAAATGTGGAACTGTGACGCCCTGTTTGGGTCACACACGAGTCGATTTCGCAACAGCGCGCTCCATCTACGCTGTACTGCAATTTAAGGTTGGAACGCTTTATAGCTGCTGATGTACACGTGTTTCTCTACGGAATTCCACATTGTATACAGAATTCTAAGTACAGTAGTGTACACGTTATGAATAAGATTGTTACATTACACAGATCTTGGATCCGCCTCTGTGGTGTAGTGTAGCTGCCAACCCCGGAAGCCCGGGCTCGATTCCCGGCTCTGCTACGAAATTTGAAAAGTGGTATGAGGTCTGGAATAGGGTTCACTCAGCCTCGGGAGGTCAACTGAGTAGAGGGGGTGAGGGAGGATACATTCATATTAACATGTAGGTGGTCGCTAAGAGAGGATTTTTGGATATTCCGTCGCTAAGGGGGTGAAAAGAGGGGGGTGAAATTTTAAAATGAGTGTATCTATATCTCAAAACTTTAAAAGTTCACAGATGTAAAAATTGGCATTTAGAATCTTCTTTAAAAATAAGGAAATACGTATTTTTTGTTTTCAGAAAATCCCAATAGGAGAGGTGAAAAAGGGTGAAAAAGCGGTTGAATGCCTTTAATCAGGATACCGGTACTCATATCTCAGAAACTGAACATATTACAGACCTGAAAATTTGTACTCTTGATCTCTTTTAAAAATAAAGAAACATGTATTTTCTTGTTTTCAGAAAATCCAATTAATGGGAGGGTGAAAAGGGGGGGGGGTTAATTTCTAAAATGAGTGTATCTATATCTCAAAACTTTAAAAGTCTGCACATGTAAAAATTGATATTTAGAATCTCCTTTAAAAATAAAGAAACACGTATTTTTTGTGTTCTGTAAACCCCAATAGGAGGGGTGTAAAAGGGTGAATAATGGGTTGAATGCCTTTAATGAGGATACATATATCTCAGAAACTGAAGATATTACAGAACTGAAAATTTGTATATGGGATCTTCTTTAAAAATAAAAAAACACGTATTTTTTGTTTTTGGAAAATCCAATTAATGGCGGTTAAACAGGAGTGACAAATTGGGGAGAATTTTTTGAAAGATTATATCTACAGAATACCCGAGAAACGTAAAATTTTACAGACTTAAAAAGTGGTTTTTGGAATCTCCTGTAAATGTAAAGAAACATAGGTGATTCGTTTTTGAAAACTCCACTTAAGGGGAACTAAGAAGGGGGCGAAATTTTAAAATGAGAATTTGTACAGTATATCTCAAAAAACTTAACATGTTACAGAAGTGAAAAGTGGTATTTTTTATCTCTATTAAAAATCAAGAAACGTGTATTTTTGGTTTTCCGAAATACCACTTGGGTGGAAAGGGGGGGGGGGGGGGGGTAAAAGTGTCTGAAAATGGTGTTGAATTATTTTAATCAGGCTACTGATATCTCAAGAATGAAGATGTTACAGACGTGAAATTTAGTATTTGGAATCTACTTTAAAAGTAGAGAAACACGTATTCTCGGAAAATCCAATGAAGTGGGGGGGGGGGGGGAGGTGAAAGAATTGAAAAATTATTTGACTTAATTGTATGAGAATACTTTCATCTAATAAAAACTAAAGTTGTTACAGACGTGAAAATTGGTATTTGTATCTCCTTTAAAAACAAAGAAAAACGAGTTTTGGGGAGGAAATCATCTTGGGGGGCGGGAGTAAAATGGAGTTGAATTCCTTTCATGAGAACACAGAAATCAAAAACTGAAGAAGTTAGAGACGTGATAATTGGTATTTAGAAGATCCTTTACTATTAAAGAAACAAGTTCTTGGCCGGAAAATTCACTTGCGGGTGGGGGAGGGAGGGGAGGAGTGTGATAAGGAATGAAATATAGTGAATTATTTTTATGGGGATACTTATATACCAAACGCTAACATTGGTGTTTGGAATCTCCTTTAAACATAAAGCAACTTGCCTTGTTTTAATATTTTGTGGGCGGGGGGGGGGGGGTAAATAAACTTGACGGCGGTGGGGTGTAAAAGGAGGCGAGTCCAGTTGATTTTACTGTTCATAATGTACTTATAAGGAGCCTCCGTTGCTCAGGTGGCAGCGCGCCGGCCTCTCACAGCTCGGTTCCGTGGTTCAAATCCCGGTCACTCCACGTGACATTCGTGCTGGACAAACCGGAGGTGAGACAGATTTTCTCCGAATACTCCGGTTTTTCCTGTCATCATTCATTCCAGCACACTGTCCAATATCATTTCATTTCATGTGTCATTCATTATCCATTGCCCCAGCGGAGTGCGACAGGCTTCGGCAGCCGGCACAATTCCAATTGTCGCCGCTAGATGGGGGCTTTATTCATTCCATTCCTGACCCTGTCGAATGACTGGAAACAGGCTGTAGATTTTCGATGTACTTATTCTGATCATAAACCGATCCTGGGTTCGTTTTCAAGAGCTATCTTTTTCTTCGGAGAACGTTCTTAGATTACAGTAGATTCTCCTGGCATATAAATACAAATATAACACCTTTGAAATAAACGGTAGGAATGAGATTGACCGTCCAATTGTTCACCTCTATAATAAGGTCAATAATACACGGAAGTATGTCATTCGTATCGCCAGAAAACCCGCACACTTGCCTACGCGCGACAATGCTGCTGGACACAATGTCAACAATGACAATGGCAGCAGATGTAATTTACCGCCAAGTAGCGGTCTTGCATCTTGCTATGGGGTCCAGAACATCTATAATAATAATAATAATAATAATAATAATAATAATAATAATAATAATAATAATAATAATAATAATAATAATAATGTTCTGGACCGTCGTCAAATGTGCGGACCGCGCTGGAAACGGGTCCTGGACGGGTAATGACTAAGAATGCAGTCCGGTCGCGGGTTCAGTACCGCCAAGGCACCCAAGACGACACCACTCCTGATCTCCTGAAGGATTTGTTCCATATTAAAAATGCTTATAGGAAAAGATGGCAAAGATTTAGGGACACAACTGACCGGGTGGAATACCTGGACCTAGCCCGGGAAGTACGAAATCGATTCCTGGAAAGAAAGATTGAAAAATGGGAGGAAACTTGCCGTAATCTATTAGAAAACGAGTCAGATCGCGAAATTTGGCGGATTCTCTCAGAAAACCAGTCAGATCGCGAATTTCGGCTGATTATATATAAAACAATAAGCATTCAATTATAAATGCCAGTATAATACCGTAATGAAGCGCGGGTATCTTGCTAGTATGTTCATAAGAGTTTTGCTCTTTCCCGTGAACACGCTGTTCACACGATGTATTACAATCACGTTTTAACAGCGCCGGCCTTGCGGTCTAGAGGTAGCGTGCCTGTCTCTTACCCGGAGGCCCCGGGATCGATTGACGGCCAGGTCAGGGATTTTTACCTGAATCTGAGGGCTGGTTCGAGGTCCACTCAGCCTACGTGATTACAATTGAGGAGCTATTTGACGGTGTGATGGCGACCCCGGTCAAGAAAGTCAAGCATAACGGCCGAGAGGACTCGTCGTGCTGACCACAAGACACCTTGTAATCTGCAGGCCTTCGGGCTGAACTGCGGTCACTTCGTAGGCCAAGGCCCTTCGGGGCTGTTGCGCCGTTTGGGGGTTCTTAACAGCCCTCGTAATTCTGACGGTCTAGGAATAGCGCTCCTACATCTTGAACGGAGGCTCCAGGTTCAATTCCCAGCCAGTTCAGGGATTTAAGATTTAAGTCTCCAGTCTGGGGACTAGTTCGAGGTCCACTCAGCCTACGTGCGTTATGACAAACCGGTTTCGATCTACAAGTGTTCTGTAGGTGTCCGGACATTTCGTACCACATCGCTCGTTATCTACCTGCGAACGATTTTCTCGTAATCCCCAAATATTTACGTCAGGACAAACCGTACCACTTGATGTCAAATTGGAATTCCATTTCCACGCCAGCGGGCGCAATGAACCTGACAGGCACACTTTAGAAGTCGGAAACAAAAATAATTTACATTTGCTGAATGCAACTATATTATTTTAATAACTGTCGTTTAAACTATACTTATGTTTAAACTTATGTTTACGTAGATATCATAAGAACGTCGATTTTTTTTGCTAGTTGCTCTGCGTCGCACCGACACAGCTGGGTCTTATGGCGACGATGGTACAGGAAAGGTCTAGGTATGGAAAGGAAGCGGCCGTGGCCTTAATTAAGGTACAGCCCCAGCATTTGCCTGGTGTGAAATTGGGAAACCGCGGAAAACCATCTTCAGGGCTGCCGACAGTGGGATTCGAACCCACTATCTCCCGGATGCGAGCTCACAGCTGCGCGCTCCTAACCGCACGGCCAACACCCGGTAACGTCGATTTTAAAAAAAATGTAAAGCCTGAAACTAAAGAATGCAATAGAAGTATGCATTTTGTTCGGGCGCAATGTGCCTGACGAGCACAAAGTTGGATAATATTACTATTATTGTAATTATTTATAAACTACCGCATTATTTCACTATCAAGTAAGTAAAATAAAATAAAAGATTCTGATGAACTGGCCGATATGGACTTGAAGGTCACGCGGAAACCGTAAACTACTGGAATGTGGAAGTAGCTAGGTCCCTACGAATGGCGAATACGAGATAAAAATTGACACGTGCACCAATCAGGTCAGTTGCGCCCAACGGAAGGTTAACATCAGTAGTGGTCAGAGCGTGCGGAGGTTTTTGCGCCACTAGTGGACAATTGATATACAAATGTATACAGTACATTCATTAGGAACTCGTTTTAACTTCGCAGTACTTCCATTCTCTTCCAAGTGGTACGGAATGTCCTCTCCTAAATATTTAACCGACACCTCGCAGGTAATCAGCCGGTCAAGTGGAACGAAATGTCCCGTGGTACGAAATGTCCGTGGTACGAAGTGTCCTAGAATCGTTCTGTAAGCCTTCGGACTGAGCAGAGGTCGCCTGGTAGGCGAAGCCGACCAGGGCTGTAGCACGGTGCCTTCGTACAAGTCCCTTGGTTTAATGGGCACGTCAGAATAATGGCGTACGGCCTCCGGAAGAGGCCTGGTGCAGGTCTTTCTTTAGATACCTTATAAGCTACTCGCGCGTCTGAGAATAACGCCATACCTAAGATTATTTCTAAAGATAAAGGTGGCACAAACACCCAGCCCCGAGCCATAAGAATTAACCAATTAAGGTTAATACCCCTAACCCGAACAGGAATCGAACCAAAGGCAAGCATGCTAACCATTTAGCCATGAAGGCGGACTCACGTCAGAAAAATGCTTTGGAAAACCTACATGAATCAGATCTTTTAAACGGAATATTTAAATATCCGGTGCCTCCACTGTCCTTGATTATTTCAGGAAAGCGTCACAATCAGATTTTTGAGAATAGAGATTTATCAGAATAACTGTCTCTCAAGAAAAATATTCCGAACCTGCAGAAGCAATTCTCGCTCATTTTCTTGTTAATCTCGATTCTGTATCAGGCAAGGGCTTTCACAAGCAATCCCTTGAACATGACGCAAGTAGTCTAGTTTAGCGTTTATTGAAAGGAACAATGCCACCAACTGGATAAACAAATTTGAAAGAATGGTGTTTATATCTGGTGGGAGATTATTATTTTCTTTGCTAGGGGTTTTACGTCGTACCGGCACAGATAGGTCTTATGGCGACGATGGGATAGGAAAGGCCTAGGAGTTGGAAGGAAGCGGCCGTGGCCTTAATTAAGGTACAGCCCCAGAATTTGCCTGGTGTGAAAATAGGAAACCACGGAAAACCATCTTCAGGGCTGCCGATAGTGGGATTCGAACCTACTATCTCCCGGATGCAAGCTCACAGCCGCGCGCCTCTACGCGCACGGCCATCTCGCCCGGTGGGAGATTATTTTAGGACATGGCTGGCCGAATTCATTATGCCGTAAAATCACAGCCAGAGAACATCTTGAGGCAACCTCTATAAAGGGTCGTCCACACGCACAGGCTTTACTTCGCGCTTATTTGCGCAAACCGGTTTGCAGCGGAAAGCTTGTACGCATGGACGGGAAGACGGTAGCTCGTTGCATCCCCAAAGATTTTACTTGCGCAAACTAAGTTCGTGCAGTGAAGTTTGTGCGTGAAAACACGTTAGCTCAAACCGCGCCTTAAAACTCGAAATACTTTCCAGTGCGGGTAGGTGTAAACAATAATGTCAGATATAAGAAATTGTTCAAAACAGTTTGTTGCGGAATTTATCGAGCTCTACAAGTCTCTGCCATGTCTTTGGAAAGTAAAATCCAAGGAGTATTCTGACAGGAATAAAAAGAATGCTGCATACGACAAAATGATAGAAAAACTAAAACAGGTAAGTAGGGTACTTTTCATGTTATATATTCAGAATGAACAGTCAAGTGTTTTTGTAATATTCAGTTTTAGAAATGGTGTACATAAAATATTAATTAACTTTAGTTTTGTTACCGGTACACATTTTCAGTTGTATAAAATGTGCGGCACATATTGAAATAAAATAGTACAAGGAAGAAATTATTTTTATAACATTATCTATCCGTCAATTCATTATAGAATGTTTTTCTAATCAGTTCACTTCTGTGAAATGTTTACAGTAGGCTGGTGGTCACTACTAACATTTCTTCCCCATTTTATCTTTACAGATAGAACCAAGCGCCGACAGAGATTCAGTAACAAAGAAAGTTCCTACCGCAAAGAAACGAAGAAAGTCAAAGACTCACTGAAGTCAGGTAAGAGCACAGAAGTACCTTGTGGTACTGCAGTTTGTAGACGCAAATTCTACTTCGCAGTAGGTGCTGTCACAGCAAAGTGGACAAGTGGCAATTTTTACAGCTTTTGTTACTCTTTGCTGCTATAGAAGAGAAGTAAACGTTGTAGATCGAAATGGAGCAAATAAGGCTATTGAAAAGAGAGATATTTACATATAAATTTAACGAAAAACTTAAGTGTAGATCCAGATGACTGGCGTAATTATTTAAGAATGGATGAAAACGCATATACTGAATTGCTTCGACTGGCAACGCATCTAATTGACGGACAAAATACTGTGATGCGCGTATCTGTATCTCCACACGAAAGATTGATTTGCATTTTAAGGTTCTTGGCTACAGGAAGACCGTATAGAGTCTTGACATTCACGATGGCAATTTCTCATGAAGTATTGTCTAAAATGAGGAATTCATGAAGGAATGTTAAAATCAATGTTTAAAGAAACAATGATTACAATTATAGCAGTTAACCGACACTGACGGGATGGATGGCAGAGAACTGTTATAAGCAGGCAAATTTGAAGGTATCTGCCTTGTAGATAAATATATACAACCATTTTTGTTTAGGTTCCCTAATTCTGCTTTAAAAATAGGCTCAATTATTTTTTCTACATAAATGCGTTGATATTTCGGTATGTCAAATATCGTGTTGATCTTCAGCTCTTCTTTCCATCAGTTGTTTTCCAATACCACTTAGTATGTCTGCTTCTTTTCCTCTTCAGTTGTCCGGGCGGCAAGTGGGCACCGCGATAGGAGATAACACCTCTAGGTCAAGGGGTGTACGATCCGGTACAGAGTTGCTTGCTGCTGATTGTGATGGTGGGTGAGCTCTGGGGTAGAGTTAACCGTTACTGAAACTGAGTCACTTTTATCCTGAAAAAAAACAGTATTTTTTTAAGGTTCCAAGGTCATAACAGGAATGGGGACAAAATAGCACGTGAATTTCAGAATAAATGGACTTTCGCTCATTGCTTGGGTGCCGTTGATCGTACGCACGTCATGATTGCACCACCGCCAGAGAGTGGTTCGTGTTTTCACGATTATAAAGGATTCCATAGCATGGTACTGATGGCAGTCGTAAATGCAAATTATGGATTCGTTTTGTGTGCATTCGGTGTAAATGAAAGATGTTCTGAAGTTTGCGCAAATTTACTTGCACTGTGTGGACGCTGCACGGTGTTCAGTCTATTTTGCGCAATCTATACCGCACAGGTAGGTCGCTGACGTGTGGACGGCCCTTAAGGCTGAATACCTTAGTTGTAATATTGAGGCTGAACACAATCTCCCCGGTACCTGCAACCTATTATCATGATTTTCAACGATGCACCTACCCCAGGCACTAGTAGACATACTAGTGTTTTCGGTCATCGGATTCTGGGGGACCGAAAACATCATGCGGGAATGTATCGGATCTTCCCAAATCTCTTCGCCCAAAATGTAAGACTTTCATTTGTTGTCTAACATCAACACACTTCGGAAAACTGGGAAAATAAAGCATTTAACAGGCATGTTCGATAACTTAAACATCCACATTTTAGCACTTCAGGAAACCAGATACAACATACATACATACATACATACATACATACATACATACATACATAATCATTATAGACTCTTATGCCTTTCAGCGTTCAGTCTGCAAGCCTCTATGAATTTACTAAACGTCGACACAATCCTCGATTTGCAACTAGTGTTGTGGCCTCATTTAGTTCTATACCTCTTATCTTTAAATTGATAGAAACAGAGTCTAACCATCGTCGTCTTGGCCTCCCTCTACTTCCCTTACCCTCCATAGCCTAATCCATTATCCTCCTAGGTAACCTATCCTCCTCCATTCGCCTCACATGACTCCACCATCGAAGCCAGTTTATGCGTACAGCTTCATCCATCGAGTTCATTCCTAAATTACCCTTTATCGCCTCATTCCGAGCACCCTCCTGCCATTGTTCCCACCTGTTGTACCAGCAATCATTCTTGCTACTTTCATGTCTGTTACTTCTAACTTATGAATAAGATATCCTAAGTCCACCCACCTTTTGCTCCCGTAAAGCAAAGTTGGTCTGAAAACAGACCGATGTAAAGATAGTTTCGTCCGGGAGCTGACTTCCTTCTTACAGAATACTGTTGATCGCAACTGCGAGCTCACTGCATTAGCTTTACGACACCTTGATTCAATCTCACTATTATGCCATTCTGGGAGAACACACAACCTAAATACTTGAAATTATCTACCTGTTCTAGCTTTGTATCACCAATCTGACATTCAATTCTGTTGAATTTCTTACCTACTGACATCAGTTTAGTCTTCGAGAGGCTAATTTTCATACCATACTCATTGCACCTATTCTCAACTTCTAAGATATTAGACTGCAGGCTTTCGGCACAATCTGCCCATTAAGACCAAGTCGTCAGCATAGGCCAGACTGCTTACTACATTTCTACCTAACTGAATCCCTCCCTGCCATTTTATACCTTTCAGCAGATGATCCATGTAAACTACGAATACCCCACTGTCGGCAGCCCTGAAAATGGTTTTCCGTGGTTTCCCATTTTCACACCAGGCAAATGCTGAGGCTGTACCTTAATTAAGGCCACGGCCGCTTCCTTCTCACTCCTAGCCTTTTCCTGTCCCATCGTCGCCGTAAGACATATCTGTGTCGGTGCGACGTAAAACTAGCATAAAATAAATTACGAACAGCAAAGGTGAATGGTTACAGCCTTGTCTAACACCTGTAAGTACCATGAACCAAGAACTCATTCTACCATCAATTCTCACTGAAGCCCAATTGTCTATATAAATGCCTTTGATTGATTTTAATAATCTACCTTTAATTCCATAGTCCCCCAGTGTAGCGAACATCTTTTCCCTTGGTACCCTGTCATATGCTTTTTCTAGATCTACGAAATTTAAATACAACAGCCTATTCCTCTCGTAGCATTTTTCAATTACCTGGCGCATACTGTAAATCTGATCCTGACGGCCTCTCTGTGGTCTGAAACCACACTGGTTTTCATCCAACTTCCTCTCAACGACTGTTCGCACCCTCCCTTCCAAGATGCCAGTGAATACTTTGCCTGGTATACTAATCAATGAGATACCTCGATATTTGTTGCAATCCTTCCTGTTCCCTTGCTTATAGACAGGTGCAATTACTGCTTTTGTCCAATGTGAAGGTACCTTACCAACACTCCACACTAATTTTACTACTCTATGAAGCCATTTCATCCCTTCCTTCCCACTATAATTAATCATTTCAGGTCTAATTTCATCTATTCCTGCTGCCTTAAGACAATGGAGTTTATTTACCATCCTTTCCACTTCCTCGAGTTTAATTTCACGAACATCATTTTCCTCCTCCCATGAGCTTGGCTGTTTGCAACACCACCAAGATGATTTCCTTTTACATTGAGAAGATGTTCAAAATATTCCCTCCACCTCTTCAGTGATTCCCTTGGATCTAGTATGAGTTCACCTGAATTACTCAAAACACTGTTCATTTCATTTTTCCCTCCCTTCCTAAGATTCTTTATTACTGTCCAGAAAGGTTTCCCTGCTGCTTGACCTAGCTTTTCCGGGTTATTACCAAAAGTCTTCCCATGACTTCTTTTTGGATTCAACAACTATTTGTTTCGCTCTGTTTCTTTCATCTACGTACAAATCCCTGTCTGCCTCGGCCCTTGTTTGGAGCCATTTCTGATAAGCCTTCTTTTTACGCTTACAGGCTGCTCTCACTTCATTCCACCAAGATGTTCGCCTTTTCCCATCTTTACACACAGTTGTTCCTAGGCATTCCCTTGCTGATTCTACTACAGCATCCCTGTATGCCACCCATTCACTTTCTATATACTGAACCTGCTTACTGTCTACTGCTCGAAACTTCTCACTAATCATATCCATGTACTCCTGTCTAATTTCCTCGTCCTGGAGATTTTCTACCCTTATTCGTTGCAGACAGATTTCACTTTCTCTGCCCTAGGCCTAGAGATACTTAGTTCACTACAGATCAGATAGTGGTCTGCATCATCGAAATATCCCCGGAAAACTTGTACATTCCTAACAGATTTCCTGAATTCAAAGTCTGTTAAGATATAGTCTATTATGGATCTGGTACCCCTAGCCTCCCATGTGTAGCGGTGAATAGCCTTATGCTTGAAGAATGTATTCGGAACAGCTAAACCCATACTAGCACAGAAGTCAAGCAAACGCTTCCCATTCCCATTAGCTTCCATATCTTCCCCACATTTACCAATCACCCTTTCGTATCCTTCAGTTCTATTCCCAACTCTCGCATTGAAATCGCCCATTAACACTATTCTATCCTTGCTGTTTTTTTTGCTAGTTGTTTTACGTCGCACCGATACAGATAGGTCTTATGACGACGATGGGATAGGAAAGGCCTAAGAGTTGGAAGGAAGCGTCCGTGGCCTTAATGTACAGCCCCAGCATTTGCCTGGTGTGAAAATGGGAAACCACGGAAAACCATCTTCAGGGCTGCCGACAGTGGGGCTCGAATCCACTATCTCCCGGATGCAAGCTCACAGCCGCGCGCCTCTACGCGCACGGCCAACTCGCCCGGTATCCTTGCTGTTGACCCTGACCACGATGTCACTCAATGCTTCATAAAAATTGTCAACTTCATCCTCATCTGCACCCTCACATGGTGAATACACGGACAATTCTTGTCCTAATTCCTCCAACTGACAAATCTACCCACATCATTCGCTCATTCACTTGCCTAACATAATTTATGTTGTGTGCAATGGTATTCCTGATAAGGAGCCCTACCCCAGACTCTTTCCTTCCCTTTTTAACACCCGTCAAGTACACTTTATAATCTATCTCTTCCTCGTTATCTCCCCTTACCCGAATATCACTTACTCCTAGCACATCCAGATGCATCCTCTTTGCTGACTCAGCTAGTTCTACTTTCTTTCTTCCATAAGCCCCATTAATATTGATAGCTCCCCATCGAATTCCAGTTCGTTCGCCAAGTTGTTTCCAAGGAGTCCCTCGCCTGTGTAATGGGAGTGGGAGCCCATTACTCCCATAGGTCCGAGGCTTGCTTAAAATGTTCTGAGCTCGGTAAATTCATGAAGCAGGATGCTACCCTACTTGCACATAGTCCAAGCGAGGATCTCTCCTCTAACGGGTTATGGACCACCGGTGAATTTATAGTCCTAGCCGCCTGAGCACAAGGAGGGCCATGACTCAGAATATGACCGAGATGCCCACTCCCATTCCATAGCAACCGGTATCCCGACTCTCAGGACCACTTACTAGGCCACTCAGCCGTTGCCCATGGTTCACGAACTAGGACGTGACTACAGTAACCCACAAACTTGAACCATACCACATACAAGGGTGAAAATCATTTTTACTCAGGAAATGTTAGAATTTACAAAGGTGCCAGCAATCTCCCTTTATAAGAAGCCATTACAATTTGGCACTGGATTCGCTGTAAGAAGAAACACTAACTCAGTACTCAACTTTTCTTCGCCTTCTGAAAGAATTTAAACATCATTAAGTCAGGGAACACAGCTTATACATGATTAATGCGCATGATCCCACCAATAACTACAATCGAAAAGATCCACAAATGACAAGACTTCTGGGAACTGCTAGAAGAAACTACAGCCACAACTCAAAAAAAATCACAAAAAATATATTGGGAGATTTTAATGCCCAAGTTGGTAGAGAATATAAATTCAGGACCATTGTAGGACTATACACAGGGTACAAAAGGACTAGTAAAAATTGGAGAAAGATTGATTCACTTTTACGAAAATTGTGATCTCAAATTAATGTCAACACATTTCTGGGCGTTTCCACACAAGGAAAAAGGCTGGAGATCCCCAAATGTTCACTTGGGAGAATTTCGAATAGATCATGTGGCTATTTCCAAGGAAATCAAAAATAAATTATGAATGTTAAAGTTAAAAAAGGAATCATTGACACTGACCACTATCCTTAAGGTAAAATTTCAACCAATCCTTAAGGTAAAATTTCAACCAATCAGGCCCAAACCAAGAATTAAAAAACCCTGCGGTAGATCCGGAATTTCTTAAACAGAACACTAGTACTTTAATTGGAAGTACCCTACTCACAATCCTTCGAAGTGCGTAGAACTCAAAGACATACGTTTGAAAGCTTCCCAGAATGTTGGCATACCACCCAGGAAACGCAAACATTAGTGGAATGAAACCTGCGACAAGGCATAAGCTTTAGAATTAAAGCCTGGCAGAAATGAAATTCTCAAAACTGAACTAACCCGGTGGGAATACACAAAATACAGAAACACCAAAAATCAGATCTGAGAAACGCAAATATGATCAGTACAGACTGGCAGAAATTGAACGACATTTTACAAAAACAATACACGTTACAACAAAATTTTCCGAGAAAAATTAAATTATCAGGCACCTGGTATTTGCTTCAATTGCCCGGATGGATCATTAGAAACGAATAATCAAGCCAACTGTAAGCTTCTAGCACTATTTCAAGAATCTGTTAAACTGTGAATCCCCTAAAGAACAACTCACCTTTGAAACACCGTCATCTAACCAAGATTCAGAACCCCCAACATCGGAAGAAGTCAAAGAAACAATCCGTGATCTCAAAAACAACAAAGCCCCAGAAGAAGATGGAATAATGGCCGAAATGCTGAAGATAGGCGAGAGCGTAGCCCGGAAAATCCACTTTATTCCTGAAAACGTCTGAATCACTGAAGAAATCCCTGAAGATTGGAAATGTGCCCTAATCCATTCATTACACAAGAAAGAGGATAAAAACATCAATAATTAGACGAATTAGCTTGATAGCAGCTGCTTACAAAGAGTTTTCCAAATCCCTGCTCACTAGACTTTAGAAACAGACCAACTCCTTAATCTTAAAACGATTACAAATACGCAAAACCAGACAAACTGTCATTACTTTTGTAGACTTCAAAAACGCATATGACTTTATAAACCGTCAAACACTTATCAACACTCCACAAGAATTCCAAGTGGATAAAAAACAAGGGCATTCATCAGACAAAAAATAACTGGTACTACTTCGAATGTTAAATTCTTAGTTGAAATATCTGAGCCTTTTACTATAAACACCGGGGTCCATTAAGGAGACTTATTATCTCCGTTACTGTTCAATCTCGTACTTGAGAAAGTAATCAGCACCTGGGAAAAGGAAATTAAAAGAATAACCCTTGGCAGACTACTTAAACATAGAATTCGCTTTCACTGTCTGGCCTTTGCGGATGACATAGCAATCCTTTCTAATAACAGACAAGAACCATTCATTCCATTGAAAAATTGAATGAAATTCCCATCAAAACGAGACTTCAAATCTCTTATGAGAAAACTCAATACATGGAAAGAACTTCACGATACTTAGATGGACAACATAACTAAATTCGGCAACACCTTTCAGGTGAACTAATTCGAATATTTGAGAGAAATTATTCAGCCCTCTGGTTTAAACCGCGAAGCAAATAAAGAAAGAATTTCCAAATTACAGAAAGCTTGCAGGATCACTTGGAACAGGTACAATAAAATCAATAACTCGGAAACAAAAACTTAAATATATTGTCATTTTGAAAAAAAAAAAATCACTTTTCAGAAAAGCCGATTAAAATTTTATGGACACATCAGAATGAACAGTAACAGACTAACTAAAAGAATTCTCAACCTGGCCCTTTCATCTAAAACAAAACACCTGGCTTCGTGAAACTGAAACAGATCTCCGGGAAATCAACATCTCGGAAGATATTGTACAGGACAGATGTAAATTCAGAACCAAAATCGACAATCACAATTTGAAGACAAACCCAACACCAGAGCCACTCTAACTTCGACAGAAGAACGAAGGAAGCAGCTCAGCGAGAGGATTAAGAGATTTTGGGAGGAGAAGAAGGCCAACATCAGCTAAGCTGGTTCAATCGAGTTCTTAAGTAGGGCATAACGATGCAAATTAATAATATAATGGCGTGTAGCCTCCAAAGAGGCCTGGTACAGGTATTTCAAGTTGACACCTATTAGGCGACCTGTGTTTCTGAGGATGGGGCGCTACCTAATGCTGAAGGCTGCCTACATACCCAGCCCCGCAGCCATCCGAATTATCCAATTACCACCGATCTGGCCGGGAACCGAACCCGGGATCCCTTGAACCAATGGCCAGCTCGCTAAATATTCAGCCACGGAACCGGACCATCGTCCATATTGTGACGGGAAAAAATAATTTTCATTTGTGTACTCTAAGAAGAGTACATAATTACAACGCACAAACAAAAATAATATTTGACCTGTTATTTTCCGAGATAGAATACAAAACAAAACAAGTTTTATCAAATTTGTGAAGAAAAGATAACTACGTTTCATTCAAATAATAATATGGGACAAAGCGATTTGCAATATGTTCACCAGTTAACTTGGCAATCTGCTCTGGCTAGTCTACAGTCGCGGACAGTCAATCTTCGATTTGATCCGATCCATTTATGGAGCTAGGAGTTTGGTGGACATCAAGCACCTTGAGTGCTTCTAGAGTACCTAGCGAGTTGGTTATGTAGTTCGATTCACGCTGCAGCGAGCTTTCATTCGGGATACGGTAGGTTCGAACATCACCGTTGGCAGTCCTGAAGATGTTCTTCCGTGGTTTCCCATTTTTCAAATTAGACTGTACCTTAAAGCTACGACGCTTCCTTCACATTCCTGACCATTTCGTAGCCCATCGTCACCAAAAGAAATAACCGAGCCTTTTTATATTCCTAGTAAACTGCTAAGTAAAATGCGTCCTGCATGAGCAGTAGTGAAAATATGGACTTCCTTTGTATATGTTTTTTCTCCCTGTCTCTAACACCACGTCGTCAGATATGACATCACTATTACCCCTTGAACATTGTTTACATGTGCTCTCCTAGTCCTACATAGATCGTGTAATGCTTTATATCCCATTTGAATTGTTCATGAACACTATTTTAGCAACTAAACTCTTCGTACCTAATTGAATATATGTAATAGCATTTAAGAGCACCTGGAAGTAAATTGGCAACCATAGGCATCTTTACGATAACCAACGAAAGTACTTTGAATTGGCTTTCATCGCAGCATAGATGGCTCTGTAAAATTCCACATACACCATCTCATTGAAATTTTTTTGAAAATGTCACTTTCCTCTAGTTTCACCTCGTCTTTTGGAAGATTTGACCTAATATTATCTGGTCTTTAAATAATTCTTTTAATATTTTAACTTATTAGCACAAGGCATTCCGCCCTGGCACTAGCTGTAGATCACTGTTAACCTTCAAGTCTGTCATTTACTTTCCGCTGTGTGGCGTTATTCGCCATAATATGGGGGCACTAGGTTACGGGACCGCCACCCGATAAAACAGTCTCCGAGCCAAGGGAATTAATCATTTAACTTTTTAAAATTACGTATGGCCTCTGGAGGGCCCTGGTACAGATTTTATGAGTTGACGCCCATGGATGACTTGCATACCAGTGAGGTGAGGATGAGCCCGTTCCTAGATTGAAATCTAATGTTACCGATTGTTCACACATACACACCTAGTCCCCCAGCAAGAGGAATTAACCAATAAAGTTTAAAATCTCTGTAATAGAATCCGGTGCCCTCTAAACCGAAAAGACTACCCTGACCATTCAGCCGAGGAGCTGAACGATGATTATGGTCTTTTAAGCTTAAAAATGACAATCAGACTGCTTTTGATTTAATATACATTATTCAACCATAATTCGATATTTGATACTTAGTGCACCGACCTCGATAGCTGCAGTCACTAGTGCGGCCAGAATGCAGTATTCGGGAGATAGTGGGTTCGAACCCCACTGTCGTCAGCCCTGAGGGTAGTTTACCGTGGTTTCCCATTTTCACACCAGGCAAATGCTGGGGGTGTACCTCAATTGAGGCCACGCTCGCTTCCTTCCCACTCCCAGCCCTTTCCTGCCCCAACATTGCCATGAGACATCTGTGTCTGTGCGACGTAAAGCCAATTATTAAAAAAAATCCTTAGTGCTATTTGGCAGCAGCGTGCGAAACAACGAAAATGTAATGCCCATTAAACTGCATACTGTAGTCAAAAGGCAGAGCCGTGCTGTAGTTGCCGACTTATCACTTCGATGGGCGCACTCTTACCAATCAGATACATTTTTTGTAATCTAATCCATTAATACTTCAGTGTCCTAGAAAAGCTGTTTAATACAAATTTAATGAAATCTGTTTCTGAAAATGGATTGTTACCCCCTACAAAAATGTTTTTCGAGACTTTGCTGCATTAACGTCGATACACGATAGGACATAACTGTACATTTGTAACGGTTCGCAGAATTCATAGTTTAAGTCCAGTATTTGCTTCTTACAACAGATTAATCCACAAAGACTTACACAACTACTACCAGACAAATAATATACACAGTATACAGTCTAATCTAGATATCTCGAACCTCCATTACTCGATTTTTCAGTTTCTCTAAGTAACTTAAATTTCCTGGCCGTTTGTCCTATATTTCACGAGTATATCACTATTACTCGAAATTCGGTTACACGAATTTCTCGATTTCTCGAAGCAAACATTTCCTCCCTTGAAGCAAAAAATACTCTAACTCGAATTTCGTGCAACATTAACTGTGCAGTACGGTATCTGTGGTTTGTGAGTAAAGAAAGGGTTACGGTGATGCTGGGAGAGATGACGGGAACCGAAAAAAACACTTCTAGTGATCGGAAAATTGGCGAAGCCTCCTTGTGTTTCGGATGTGAATTATTTATCGGTCACGTACGAAAGCAATCCCCCAAGTCGCGGATGACAAGCTCCATTTACGAATCGTGTGGCTGCGTGGTATTGACGAGTAGTTTCAACTAGAAGGGTGGAAAGGTTAACGGAAACAGAAGAGTTTAACGGATTTTTTTTCCAAAGGTGTTAACGGAGGAATGTTTGTTTCACTACTGTATCCTGTCTTCTAAAAAGTTACTGTAATAAAGGTTATAATTAAAGTGATGCCGTAGAAGAGTTTGTATATTTTTAAATACTGTTAAAATAATGTATTCAGTATAAGCCCGTCGATACATATGATTCAGTTATGTGCTATACATGCTCAAAATCTGTATTCTCTATATCTCGGAATTTTGATAACTAAATAAAATTTAGCTCCCGAGGTGATTCGAGATATCTATGTTCCACTGTAGTTGCCACAGACATATTGCTTTTCAAGTTCCTGGCGAGGCCCGCGTCGTCTCGGAACTCAGGAGTATCAAAATTTACGAATTCCAAGAAGAGGATTAGTAAGATTAGGGTTCTTTACCAGAACCAGTCTCAAAACTCACGAGCCGGGACAGTTCTTTGAATGGATAAACGCCCACCCTTCCCATATAACGATTGTAGATGCTTGAAAATGTAATCAATTATGCGAAAAAGTGTATTGTTAGCGCCTGCCTTCTTTTAACTGGCACGTCTCTGTTCAAGAGGTGGACATGTCGTGTAGACTCGCACCAAGTACGTATACGCGACAGGTGGTTCAGAAACCCACGGACATCGGGTTGGCCTACACTTGGGCTGTTTCACTTAAAACGCTATTGCCACTTGCAATTTAACTACCAGCACACGCGGGTGACAGGCTTATGACAAAACCATACTACTTCGTCCAATTGTTTTTTCGCTGCTTGTAAAATCTATAACAGTTGTACACTAAATTTGGTTTTCCCTCTCGAAGTAATGATTTCCATGTTGTGCACTGCTTGTTGACGCCAAGCAGAAAAACTCAGCATAGATCAGCATTATGAGAATGTGGTCTGCGGTAGGGTGATTCTTGTTAACTATAATTGAGATATCCCATTCTGACCGTGGGTGGAAGGGCAGCATGAATCACCGCACAGCTCATCCCTCCCACGGTCATAGCAGGCACCTGCTGTCCGGAGTCGTGAATTTTGACCCATTAGAATGCTGATTTAGCTACTACTTTTGAAGCGTAACCGCGTGGCCAGAGAGGAGTCAGAAAGCCGGCAACACGAGGGATTTCCAGTTAAGATTAGGCCCATATTTCTAGTGAGGATAGGCCTCAAAACTTGAGCCAGAATTTGCAAGTGGAAAATACTGGAATTCGAGCCCAAGAAAATTTACTGTAAGAACATAATGGAAGGGTAGTAGTATTTTTTACCCAGTCTTTCTTTCTGGAAGGTCATACAGATTAGTAGTACAGTTCTACGTGGATAGAAATTCAGCCCGACAAAGACTTCGGTATCATGTTTTCATGGACGCTAGTGAATTAGTTTCAAGGTAGCATGAAAATTTTCGGAACCATGTTTTTTTAGCCCCCAGTTTCACGTTCATTTGACTGCCTCCTCTTACCAAATTGTTGGATTTGATCCAGGCTGAGAACGGTGCCATTTGAGAGAGTAGTGAATGCAGCAATTCCAGGTCATTTGCCTCTGGGAAGTTAGACACCTGGGGAACAAGTTCAGACATACTGTTACGACCACTATCATTAAATATAGTATTTATGAAGTACTCATTCCTAGTTACTGCAGGGTATACATTAACTGTTTAACGTCGTATTAAGACGGGTTTTAGGGGAAGTTGGGTTCGAAAAGGGCCTGGCATTTGAGTGGTTTCCGAAAGGATTGCTGGCTATACGCTTCGACTCCGTCTTTCGAATGCAGGCTTACGGTTACAAGACCGTACTAGACAGAAAAGCTTGCTTGGAATACACTTATTACAGATCGGATTGAAAGAATGTGCCCATAGTAGGCCTACGCAATCAACTCGTTCAATATACGTAATTATGAACTGGTTGGAAATATAGAATAAGAAGATACTATTCCCCGTTGGGAAACAATCTCACAGCAATTTTGTGAAGCTTTCTGCTGCTGTAGTGTGGGAAAATAAATGTAAATTCAAGAAACTGCGCACGCGCAATCAGACTAAGGTTCCTGCTTTCGCACTGAAAGTACAATTAAGTATAATCAATTCAAATTTCTAGCCACCCAAAAACTAATGTTATTTGTTTTACGTCCCACTAACTACTTTTTAAGGTCTTCGGAGACGCCGGAATTTAGTCCCGCAGGAGTTTTTACGTGCCAGTAAATCTACCGACACGGGGATGTCGTATTTGAGCACCTTCAAATACCACCGGACTGAGCCAGGATCGAACCTGCCAAGTTGGGGTTAGAAGGCCAGCGCTTTAACCGTCTGAGCCACTCAGCCCGGCCCCACACAAAAACTGAAATTAATACTGCATTCTCTCATGCTTTAAATCATTAGATTTATGTTTAAAGGTATATTCCTAGTCGAAACGTAGCCTAGAATTAAACACTAACAAGGCTACAAATATTCAGAGAAAATATTTGCGAAATTTGCCAACTATTGTAGGCTACAAACACCTTAACGTAGTAGTACCCTAGTTTAAGAAAATAACGAAGCAAGCTCAAACGTCAATACCAAGGTAGGCTTAAAATTATCCTGCGACAGTTATTACAAAGAAACAAGCAGCTTCACAATTCCAAGATTAACATCAAGGCTTAATATTCGAACGTTGAGTTGGCAAACACGACTTCGCGATTCCGTATGAATTGTGTAATTACTTTCCTCAGTGTTAAACGATGAAAGACTGTTTAATTTTTTGTTCACATCGATCGTACCGACTACGGCCACTTCCTTGCACTTCAAACTTGAACTCGCTATAGAAGCCAGACATATGCAGATATCTTCCAAATAATATAGCTATACAATTGCGGTGTTCATGGAATTATGCAGTCAGAACCTGAAATTGATTTTACAGTGAAAACGTACAGAGCTTCATAGAATAATATAGTAACGCATATCACGTGCTGTACAGTGCCGTATTCAACACTAGTGTAACATATCGCCAACGTCAAGGCCAGAACCCAGGAGAGGGCACTCGGTTATGACGCATAGCTCTTTGATTGGCTGAGACTTCGAGGAGAGTTTAACAAGCCACGTGATGTACAGTCAGAGAGCCTGACCTGAGGAGATGCCTATAAAATGTGTGTAAACTCAAGATTTGCCATCAGAAGTGGTGGAATATCATCGCCTAACCTAATAAGTTGAGTGATATTGATATTGGTACGTGTGTTTAGTAGATAGTTGCTTGAGGTGAGGTAACGGTTTGGTTCATTTCGTTTTGTAATTGTGTTTTTCATGTCTGTTTAAAGGAAATGGCTGGTAATTTCGAGTTCGTGAAGAAGGTCATTCAACTGCCTCTTGTGGAAGGTGTATTGAAAACCTCCTCTGAAGTTTACGATAAAATTAAGAACTCCAATGGTGTCCTCAACTGGACGCTGTCTGTGACAGAGTCCACTGTGCAGAAGGCTCTAGAGGTGGTAGGTGCTGTTGCTCCCGTCCCGGGCTCTGTTACTAAAAAACTGGACGAGGTGTTAATCGATGGAATAGCGTTTTTGGAAGAAAAAATGCCGATTGTGAAGAAGACTCCGCAGCAGGTGAGTATTCTGGAAATACTGTTTTAATTCGTGCAGAGAGCTTCTAATCGGATTATTGTTTAGCCTTCTAAAATAATCGTTTCCTTAATCGATAGCCATCTGGTGTGTACTATTATTCTTTCTGAAACTCTTAACTGGGCGAACTATCTTCAAATAATTATAGTCTCAACTTTTTTTGTAAAGCAAAGAGGAAGTTTAGCTAGTACTCTTAACTGCGTACACCGCACAGTAGGATTATTTTTGTCACTTTCATTTCCCGAAGTAGCTACTGTCTAATTTTAGTTCGGTGGAATATTTCTTTCGTTAATCTATTTTAAAAACTCTCTACATTATTTTCCCTTTAAAAGGTAACTATTTACCAAAGTCAATTACCTCAACGCTCGTTGATCAATCCGCACAGTCTTCAGGCTTCTTCCACGCTCTGAAATTCACGTGAAGTTCGGGGCCCCACTATCGGCAACCCTCAAGATGATATTTTTTTCTCCCCATTTTCACAGACAAATTTTAGGACTGTGCCTAAAGACCACGGCCGCTTCCTTCCACTACTGGGTCTTTCCTATTCCATCGTCGCCGTACGACCTGTCTATTGTCGGTACGACGTAAAACAAACGGTAAGAGTTGTAATTTTCCCCCCTCAAATTTCTCTCGCCAAAGAGCTATTTCTGCACCTTCGTAGTGCTGGACACGCGAGTTCAGTACCGTGCCCTAGACTCTCCGCGTTGACATAATTTCCATTTCAAATTTCCTCGGTCTCTTCTCCCGTATCAAATTTTTACGATTACTTGTATGTTTCTCAAGCTCGTCCCTTACTACATAAAATTTCTTGTGTACCATTTGTGTAATACCCCTACGGACGGACCAGCACTTACATTTTCCTCTCGCTTTAAATTATTTGAAGTGTCAACACTCCACTATTGCATTGTCATGGTTAAAAATTTCTTTTACCTCTTAACTAAAAGAGCGGTACTGTCGAGACGGATAATTCCGATGTTTCATATTTCCGCTGCATTTACGCCCTAGTTTCCTTTCTTTACCATAATTTTCTTCCCCACCCCCTGTACATTCATTCATACTGGAACTTGCTCTTTCTGTAATTCACTGAATATTCCGTTAAACTTGTTTCCTTAACTCACTTTAATTTTTCCTCATTTCTTTTACAGGCTTATCAACAGGCTTTGGACTACGTATCCTCAAAGTGTCAAAAGTTCGAGAATTACAAGGAAAACTTCTTCTCCCTGGCAAAGGATACTGTTGATCAAACGAAAATCAAGATTGTATCCTTCGGAAACACTGCAACTCAACCATTACGAGACGCCGTCCAGGCCTCCGAGAAATTCGTTGACGAGAAACTGAAACCAGAAGCTGCAGGTAATTACTTTATAATTACGACTATATCACAGTCGTGTTTAACTGCTTCTTGGTCTCCACATCATTCCATGTTTGCCACTCGTTACCCTCACAATTTCGCTTCCCTGCCAACCTCAAAGTCGATTCATGTTTCCTTATTTCATGCCCTTATTCGCATGTCCTTCTCGGGGCCCTTTATACTGCAATGTCTTCCCTATTGCGCGCTCGCGCACACACACACCCCCTCCCCTTTCCATCCCTCGGGTGTCTTTTAATTTCCCCATTAAGGCTTCCTTTATATTGACATTCTCAAGGACTTCCTTTTGGTATTTTCTGAATTTTTCATTACCTAAAATTCATATAGTCCGTTTCTCAATCATCAGTTCCTACGTACCTGATGCCTATTCATGGCCATGAGGCTTTGCACTAGTTTTACTTGCTTAGAATTTCTCGTTCGCATGCTTCCTTACCTTTACACCACCGAACTTCCTTACTATTACTAATATTCCTCTTCCCATTCCAACGATCGATGTGTTTGATTTCTTAACGCTACTCCATACCACGCTGTAGAAATACTTTGATATTTCATTTCTATTATCAATGTCTTATCTTTTAACTCTGTAATTTTCTGCGCACCAACTTACCTCTTGCTATTCTCAAAAGCAGTTTTACAAAAGTAAACGCTAGTTTGTCGTCTATCTACATTCAGGCATATTTTCATAATCGCCGAATACACTTGTCAATAAGATGACAACTTACCTATTAATTCCATGCCAATCAATGTAATGGTCGTCTCATTTTCATCCATTAATAGTTGAAGCGATATTCTATGTTACAATAATCTAATTTCTTAAAAATAGCGTCTCCTATACTGTATTACCTGCTGTCTCGATTTTTAAAAAATCTTTCTTTTCAGCACTCACCGCTGCTGTTGCGACTACTCCTGAACATCTGCTAGGAGCAGTATCGAAACTTACTGGAAACGTAACTTGCAGTACTTGCCAGAAGCAAACGGCTGCGGCATCTACTGTACCCGCAGTGGTCGTAACTCCACCCACTTCTGGAACTCATACCTCTACAGTAGCCAAAGCAAAGTAGTAAACTTAACGTTTCCAAATTGTATAATACTGGTATTTACCTTTTTTAAATTGTACTTATATTTCAAATGTAATTTAATTCCTCTGCTGCTGGATCGGCATATATTTACATTAAAAAATTTATGAGAAATAATTCTTCTGTTTTCATTTCTTCGGCTCTACCCATGCTTATGTTTAAAACATCTAGACGTTAACTCTGCATTTTGTCTTAGGCATAAACCAGTGTAGTTCATACCTCAAAATACCTGTTTATTCTGAAGACTACCAATGTTTAAATCCTCACCACCTTGTTATTCAACAGGCATGGAAAAACTAAAGACAAATAAAATTAAAAAATTCGTACTACATCACAAATTTAAGTTCAGTGCTTACGCAAGACATTGCCTACAGTCATGATTAATTCATTTGCAATTTAGCAGGGGTGCAGTCAGCCTTGAGGTACTGGGGGTTACAAACCGCCCCCTCTCAATGAAATTTTTACAAAACTAAAATAAACTGGCGAATATTCAAAGGGACGTACGTGTAAAATAAAAAGATCCGTTGAATCTATTTTCTAAAGAAGCACGGAAAGTTAGGGTTTTACAATGTAATGTGAACATACCCATTCTCTGTAAAACCGTTGACCATGATCACATCCTTCTTGTTATCTATTTTAATGGAAGATTTCGTTCTGTATTGCAATATGAATATCAATATAATTCACTTTCATTAATGTCTTAGTCATTCATGCGCGCACCACACAAGTACTTTAATTATATTCTATCTATCCCATCGGCCAATTCCGGTTACGCTACTGCAACTTGGTAACTCTAATGCTTGTAATTAAAGACTCAAACGTATCGCAAAAGAACTGTGTATTCCGCCAAGATGGGATCTTAAAAGGAGATTCCCCCTTCCCCCCCCCCCCCGCCTCACGCAAATGTAGAAGTGGTTAGTGCAATACTACTTACATTTTACGGAGAGACTTTCACATGTCCTTGTGTCTTATATACATTTTAGGAAATATGGTTACCTACTACAGTTAGTATTCTGTGTGACAAGAACTGCTTATGACTGAAGAATATCTCTTCCGAAAATGTAGCCTTGCTGACCGTTACGAGACGGTGATGCCACCATATTTAAATATCGGCTTAACGTACCTCTCTGCTGCAGAAGCACACATACCGCTCAGACTAAAATACTGAAACAACTCTAAAATAAAGTTCCAACGTAATGAACATCAAACTTTTTTTCAGAAATACAGAAATCGTTCAATAACTTAATGGAATAACAAGCTACCGCTACTAAACGGCTCCGTAAGAGTTGTATTCTAAATAAATTTAAAGAAATCTTAAGTGTAGGCTTTTATGCCTTTCAAACTTCAGTCTGGAAGCCTGTGAGTTAACCAAACGCCTCCACAATCCCCGATTTGTAACTTCCTCAGCTTTGTTAACTCTTCTAAACATCATCGTCCTGAACTACCTCTTGTCCTCTTTGGCAGTGTGCTTAATTTTCCTAGGTAACCTATCCTCTCCATTCACCTCGCATCACCCCACCGTTAATACGATAACGTTATTTCTATTTGCTTTACGGCTCACTAACTACTTTTTTTACGGTTTCCAGAGACGCCGTGGTGCCGGAATTCTTTTACGTGCCAGTAAATCTACCGACACTAGGCTGACTTATTTGAGCACCTTCAAATACCACCGGACTGAGCCACGATCGAACCTGCCAATTTGGGGCCAGAGGACCAGCGCCTCAACTGTCTTGAGGCACTCAGCCCTGCCCCGTTAATACGGACAGCTTCATAAAATTTATTCTTAAATTACTTTTTAGATGTCTTTCTTGCCATTGTTCCTACCTGTTTTTATCAGCAATCATTCTCATTACCTTAATATTCGTTACTTCCAACTTGTGAATAAGACATCTCGAGTCTACCCAGATTTCACTCTCGGGTTGGTGCATGCATTTCAGTGGGCTTGTCGGACTGATATGTAAAAGCAACTTCAGGCTCAGCGAGGAAAGCAACGAGAAACTACCTCACTCCTCATTTCCCTAGTATGCCTCGTCAGTGACGCCTAAGCTGTCTGACAGCCATTGGCGAAGCTGTTAGGCCTAAGGATCAAACCAGCCTTAGGGCTGAATACCCAACATACAACAGGACCCATGGAAAGAAAATTTCGTCCGAGAATACTTCTGTCTTGCTGCACCTTGATTCAGTTTCACATATAGTACGACCATCCTTGAAGAATACACATCCTAAGTACCGGAAAATGATCTACCTGTACCAGTTCCGGCTTCCCTACCTGGCAATCAATCCTCCTGGGTTTCTTGCCTACTAACATCACTAGTGCTGTAAATATAATAATAATAATAATAATAATAATAATAATAATAATAATAATAATGTAAATTCAACATTTTTCCTTCAACCCCATTGCTGTAGCCATGACATAGATGTTCTTAGCTGTGCTGAAACTGTTACAATGTTTTTCTATGTGCACCATGTTGTACTCTCTTTGAAATTTGTTGCATACAATAATGAAACTAATTTACAGACGATGCGGGAGTCTACAATGTTCCCAAATAGGGCCTACGCATCTGTTGGTTTATACCACTAACGACATATTATTGGATTTAAGAAAATGTATTCTATTCAAAGAAGTAAAAATCCAAAATGTGGGTTTTTGATCACTTTTCGCATCCAGATACAGTAGACATTCCTTTGTTGTATTTCGATTAATTTCTGGTAGGGCCTACTTCATTTTTCGTAGAAGTTTTAGTTACTGTTTAAAAATCGGTAAAGAAATTAACCTTTGTTGATTTCATTACACCTTACTCTGTAAGAATGTCTCAAAGTTCCTCACAATTATGTCTGTACATTTCAATTTCAAAATGATATTGCGTATTGTATTCTGTTTTGCCAGGAGATCTATAGAAGATAGTCTGACTGTCAAATGCTGATAATCAGTTCTGTACTGGAAAATCAAGTCGCAAGTACCTATGTACGGGCACCACGTGTCTTACCATATGCCCCTGTAAATTTGTAAATATTAATGTACTAGCTGATGTACCCGTGCTTCGCTGCGGGATTCTCAGACTGACTAACTTTGTGTCTTTCTTAACTGAAGTCAACATACAGCCGCTCGCAAAAATATTCGTCCGCGCTCCTCATGTGAGAACAATAGCCAACAGCACCAATACAATAAAGAAGTTAACTGTAAACAAGTAATAGTATGTTTTATTTGCCATCAGAACAGCTCAGGAGATGATTTATAGCACCCTAAGCACTGGCATTTGGAACAAATAAAAAACAATCGCACTGCTTGCAGGAAAATCACGTTGCAAAAGTATTCGTCCACAATAAGAACTCAAGGCATATTCGGTCATTTCCTAAGTATCAGTAGCGCGTCGAACGTCCTTTGGCATCAATCACGGCTTGAAGGCGTTTCGGCATGGATGTCACCAGTTTTTCTGTCACTTCCGGGCCTATTTTGTGCCATTTTTCCATGAAATATTGCTTCGGAACTTCTTTATTGGGAATACGCTGCTTGCTCAGTTTACACTTTAATTCCGGCCATAAATGCTCAATGGGGTTTAAGTCTGGGGACTGCGGTGGTGTCTGCAGCACATGAGGTGTATTGTAGAGTAGCCATTCCCTAACAACCCGAGCAGTGTGCTTAGGGTCCTTATCTTGCTGGAAGAAGTACCCACTACCAAGATCTAATTTTGCTACGCTGGTTGTTAAGTGTTGCTTTAATATATTCAAATACACCATCTTATCCATCCGTTCAGGTATTATATGGCAGTTGCCTACCCCAGCCGCCGACATACAACCCCATACCATTATGGAACCTCCTCCATATTTTACGGTTGGTTGCAGATTTTGACTTTGGAGCTCGGCGTTCTTCTTTTTCCATACACGTCGCTTTCCAGAGCAATTAAATAAACAGAATTTGCTCTCGTCCGTAAACAACACGCGTTTCCAAAATTCTGGTGGCTTCATAACGTACTGTTTGGCAAACTCCAGCCTCTTCTTACGGTTCACCTCACTTATTCGGGGCTTCTTCCGACTTGTACGCCCCTGCAAACCAGCTCTGTGTAACACACGTCGTACGGTGTCGGTACTGATGTTCTTCCCAGTGGAGGTTTGTACTTCTGTTCGAAGCTCAGGTCCAGACACATGGGGATATTTCTGGACGGTGCGTATAATGCTTCGCTTTTCGCGTGCTTTCAGCTTCCTTGGCCGCCCAGTTCTTGCTCGGTTGAGTACAGTTGCACTCGTCTTATATCGCTGAATGATACTTGCGACTGTAGGTCGCGGTATTCCAGTTTTCTCAGCAATTACTCGTTGCGAATTACCAAGTTGGTGGAGTTGGATATTTCGTTGGCGTACAACAACGGTTCGTTCCCTTATCTTACCCATTGTATTCGGGGCATGCACTAGATGTTGACTCATCGACACTGTCCGTATCACTGATGGACTGAGCTTGGTGATGTGTCTCACTTCCTCAATGCTATGTTTGTTATACAAGCCAGTGCACAAGGTGGACGAATACTTTTACGTTCCCATTTCCTAGCCCAACCACACACTCTATCTCTTATTAAAGAGTATTGACGTGCAAGAGGTATATTCTGCCGATATTATTGTACATATATATTGCATATTCACTGCGTATTTGTTTCGGAACGTACCCGAAGCCTTGCAATGCATTTTTCGAGTTCAATATATGAAAAGGACAGATGGACGAATACTTATGCTAGCGACTGTAGGTCATTACAAGAACGTCAGTAGGAAAGTAGCGATTGAAAGCAATGTTATCGTATAAAATACTCGATCAAATGAAAAACCGCACATTTTCTCACTTTTAACAAATAGTACTACGGTGCCGATCTAAGAGTCCAAAGTTCCAGAGCTGGAATGACCAGGACACAGACACCCGTGAATACTCCTCTGCCATTATTCCGTTAAATATGCACACTGCTCATTCCAATCAGCGCCTCAGAGTAGGGGTTGAATAGCTCGAATGCTATGATGAACCGGTGTGTTACGTACCATTAGTATCAGAAAATTTATGAACTAGAGGAATGGCATGCAAAAGAAGAAAGTTATCTAACTCCCCAGCTACTTCTCGCCAATATCCAGACAGACTGTTAAAGGCCGGGCGGGCGAGTTGGCCGTGCGCGTAGAGGCGCGCGACTGTGAGCTTGCATCCGGGAGATAGTAGGTTCGAATCCTACTATCGGCAGCCCTGAAGATGGTTTTCCGTGGTTTCCCATTTTCACACCAGGCAAATGCTGGGGCTGTACCTTAATTAAGGCCACGGCCGCTTCCTTCCAACTCCTAGGCCTTTCCTATCCCATCGTCGCCATAAGACCTATCTGTGTCGGTGCGACGTAAAGCCCCTAGCAAAAAAAAAAAAAAAAAAGGCCGGGCGCACATTGAGAAGCAGCTGGTCGCAGAGCAGGACAGGACAGCGCGCGGCTGACGAAACTGCGAAGTGCATGTGAGCGCACATTGCCACGCAGGGTCTCGTCGGTTTGCAGAAGGAATAAACATGTTTTCTTCAGACTCTGTGATATTGTGGCATGCAGCGTAAAGGGGCTTCTTTTCTTATTCCTCAAAGTTTCATGATTTTTTCTCATTTACCTTCTGCTGATGACCACGCGACCAGGCCAGTTGGCAGTGCGGTTAGGGGGCGGGCAGCTGTGAGTTCGCATCCGGGAGATAGTGGGTTGGAACCCCACTGTCGTCAGCCTTGAAGATGTTTTTCCGTGGTTTCGCATTTTCACACGAGGCAAATGCTAGGGCTGCACCTTAATTAAGGCCAAGGATAGTTCCTTCCCATTCCTGGGCCTTTCTTACCCATCGTCGCCGTAGGACCTATCTGTGTCGGTGCGACGTAAAACAAATTGTAACAAGGTGACCACGCGGTTGTACATTTTAAGACAATCCCAATAAAAACCACCAGTTTACAAAACTGAACAATATTTCCATGTTACGATGTTCGGCGTTCGTATGGACAAAGCAACAAAAGTCTAAATTCATTTTGCCTGGTGTGAAAATGGGAAACCACGGAAAACCCTCTTCAGGGCTGCCGACAGTGTTCTTCGAACCCACTATCTCTCGAATGCAAGCTCATAGCAAGGTGACCCTAACCGTACGGCCAACTTCCTCGGTAAATTCATTAATATCTATTAGAGGTCTGCATTATCTCTGATTTTTACCGGCGTGTACCGCTCACCTCTCCGGATCTCGGGAGTATGCGGCCGAGCGTCCTGTGCAGCCGGTTGCGGGCTACCGATCATCAGCGACTGGCCGAGTGCGCCAAACGCTCGGTCGGTCGCCAGTAACCGCCGGACTCAGTGCTAGCCAGCCAGCGAGCTGCGCTTCGCCGGACTCGAGATCATAGGCCACTATTTTACATTAACCCTCACCTTTTCCTTTTACAAATGTCTTTCGTTTTTTACTATCAGTTCTATAACCTAAATATTACAATTGTATATTGTGTGTTAATATGTTGCAGAATATTGGATTTTCGTCTTTGAGGTGATCATGTATTCCAATAATTGTAACGTTATGAACTGTAATGTCTTCATATAGTATTTTGTTCCGTTCGCTACATAAACGGGGCACAGTAATAGTGGGTTATGTATAGCCTATCTCCAGACTCGGCCACATATACACTGTACTAATATCAAATGCAGGATCAAGAAGGAATGCAGGATTGTTTTTAAACAAATGCTCATCAATTTTCTTTTTACAAGCGTTAATTTATAAACAAATTATGACCTGTAAATAAAGTTACATGTGAATCATAACTATACAATTCGTTTTTCGTCATTGGTGCTGCCTGATGGACAGGAGTCATTTGTGTTCCTGGAGCTACTACTACAGCTGGCGGTTTGCACTTCTTCCTGTGAAGTAAATGAAAGTGGAATCATACATTTATAGAGTTTGAGGAATGTTTCCTTTCTTGTGATTACGTGGTATGTTCAGAATACTTACGAAATTGTGATGGATCAATAAGAGATCATCCACCTTGTCTGATTCCAAGCACGATCTTTTGCTGGACAGCAGGTGACCGGCCTGGCTAAAATTTCTCTCGCTGGCAGCACTAGTGGCAGGAATGCAGAGAACTCTTCTGGCTACTACCGACAGCCTTGGAAATAACTCCGCATGTGTTTTCCACCACTTCAAAATGTGTCCTTCGGCACAGCTACAGTCGGATTTGGAGAGCGAAAGGTACCTGTCGATATCATTAGTAGTATTTGTGTGTCCATCTTCGTCGTCCTCGTCCGAACTCCAGTCCACCTTGGACTTTTTCATGGGAAGAACTTGGTCACTGTTTGCTTGAATGGGATTTAAAAATGAACAAAAACATCCGTAATGCATTCCTGTCACCTTTATATATGTATAAAACTTAGTTAGGATTACTGGTTACTAAAAAGCTATATTTCCAGTGAATTCCTATACATATATCGCAAAAATTACATCAAACCGCATTGTGGAATTTTTAGGCTGCGAAACCCTTCCCAAATATTGTACATTTTAGACGGCATAATTGTTGATCTAACGAAAGGTGGAAGAATAGACAAACAAACATTCGTTTAATAATTTGTTTCAGTGATTCGAACTTACCATTTACAGGCAGTTCTGAGCACAATCGTCGAACTTCAGCATACGCGACTTGCTTTTCTTCTGCTGTGACTTTCTTCAAATTACGTCGTGATGGCCATAGAACCGTCGCAAAGTAATGGATAGCCTCCAATTTGCACTTCTCTCTGATGAAGTATGCAGCTCTCGTTTTTATTTTCGTCATGCACTGAAAAGGATAAACAATATATACATAATTAAATTCCGATAATTCAACAGGTTTATAAACGATTGTAACTTATAACAATATTTCTTACTTCGTTGTCACTCTCTTCTGGTTTACAATGATGTAACAGACGCGTGTACCAAGGCAGCACACGTTCCAGCGTTGTTATTTTTTCACTTTCCAAATCCAAACTCGCTTCTTTAAAGGGGGTTAGAAAAGCGATAATTTCTCGTACGCACTCTTCATGGAAAGTTTCTAAGAGTTTCGATTGCCTGCGGGATTCTAGTAGATCTCGAATATCGTCAATTTGACTTATGATGGAACTGAGCATTAACAGTATACTGTTCCACCGCGTTACAGCTTCTTGCTTCACAGAGTGCTGCAGATGCCCCGAGTGACCCGATCTCTTCAAATAGCCTACTATAGCTCTTGCTGATAGCAAATACGACAGGATCTCAGGAGCTTCGTCTTCTAAAAACGTCTCTTGAAATGTGTGACGAAGCGCAGTCATCAGGCAGTGATCAAAGCAAGGCAGACGGTTGTAAGATTCAAGTGCCTTCTTCATATTAGCTCCTTGGTCCGTGACAAAGTAACATTTTGTAATATCATTTTTGTTAATTGCTAACTCAACCAACCGCTCTTCGATTTCGTGCCGAATGTTCTCTCCTGTCTTAGGTATGTCCGGAAACTCAGTTGTTAGCAAAACAAGCGTTTCTAGCTGCCACTCATCGTTAACATAATGCGCTGTCACAGTCAAAAAATTTCTCTTCTTGTAGTTATCAGACCACAGATCAGCGTCTAAAGCGCACATTTTGTTCTTTAGGGCACATATTAGCTGTGGAACAGCAGAGGTGAAAGAAGGCGCGGGCTGGAATGGGTCTAACTACAAGTTCGAAAGATGAATTAAAATTTCAACAAAGGTTATATTTTCTAAACTTAACAATGGTAACATAGAATTTGAAAACTTAACAAGCCAACAACAAGCCAAAATCAGATACAAAGAAATTACAAGAGTTAGGGGATTATTATAAGGTCTGGGCTTCGAGCCCCACAATCACAATCCTTGAGCTATTAGCCCAACTTTACCAAGGTACAAAATTGAACAAAGGGGCAGAAAACCCCATCATGCCAAGGAGCACTTGCTCCAAATTACAAGGTTAAGCCTCCTAGAGGCACACACAAGTCAAATTTAGGAAAGAGCAGACCCGCTCTCAAAGTTCAAGCCTACCAAAGGCCACAACGAATTTCACTTCTATCTGCCCTCAAGGCACACAAAGAAACAGGGGTATTTAATACCCAACCTACAGGGCCTTCGCAATGAAAATAAAACAACAGGTTAAGTTACTGGCCCCAAAGTACAGAGAGGACTGGAGGCGTGAACGTGCACTCCAAATACACTTTTAAAACCTAAGTGGCTCTAGGCCGATACACAGGGGCTAGTCCCAAGCTAGGGAGGTGACCCGTATGAGAAAACTTTAATACATTAAGGAAGAGAAGAAACGGTTACAAAAACGTGGTCACCTAAATTTCAAAATGAAGGGGAGTTCGAGAGGGTAAAGCACTCTCTATCCCCGCTTTACAGTGAAAGAGATTTGTAGTTTTTACATAGACAGAAGAGGAATATACATTTAAAGGTGGTAGGTTACATATTAAAGGTTTCGAACCCTCCCCGAGAGTTAAACTGCTGAGCTAGCAAGAAATGAAGATGTTAACAGGCCATTACCTTGTTGAAGAGCAGCTGCTTGAAGAAAGAGGCGCTTCCCGTCCCCTGCTACATATCCACACACTAAGTTACATGTTACTGAAGTGGCCCCGAGACAAGAAAATCAGCAGTTTTTATACCCTCGTGGAAAATTCGAGACCTTTCAGGAATGAGAAGACACACCCCCCAATTTTATTGGATAGCTTAGAGGTACATATCCATATCGAAGAAGACATACATGATTGGCTGAAAATTAATTAAAGAAATTTGGGATTGGCTAAGTTCAAAACTGGCGGAAGGAAGGATTAATATTGCCAACCCAAAAAATAAAGAACAAAATTTAGTGAAGACAACTTTTGAATACAAAAATTTCTTCAAGAAAGTTCATTCCTTCGCACCAGAGTGCGTAATCATAGTTTTTAATAGAAAAAACGTCCACACTTCTTGATCAATTACAAACAAAACACATCATGATTCACACAGAGCCATCTTCGGAGAAACTGTTGAGTTAATACAGTTTTTTTAAGTTCAGGCTTTCTCCTGCAGAGGAGTTTCAATTGGCACAATATTTGAACTAGCGGCGTGGAGGTGTACCGCCCGGTACACTTGGGCACCATTGTTGCCCGTATTTTGTCGGCCTTTTCTTTAACATGCCGTGATACAGTGGTAGGGTGCAGAAGAACATCTTCTATATTGACTTTGCCATAAGTAGCGCCAATATTGATGAGCTCCTACGAATAATTCTTGAAGCCAATCTTACTACAAGTATTTAACGGTAGCAAATCTATTCCACTCATATCGACCAACTTATCAACAACAATTTTCTTTATGCTGCTTGTACTGCACGTGTTCGGTGGAATTCTGATCCGCAGTTACTTTTGCAGTGCCGAATCATACCTGTTGTGCTGGGCTGGTAAGAAAGTATAGTATTACATGTGGTACACTGCACGAACCCAGAAGAAGCCTGCGTGACAGGATCCACTACAAGTGCAAACGATTTCCAAACTTCACTCTTCGCCTCCTCTTCCGACACATCTTTCTTCTTCAGGGCTAACGAGCCGCTCCTAATTCTCTCCAGAATACTTCTCTTCGTTTCTTGTATGCAACGTTTACGACCTATACTTGGTTGATCCATAACGCTGTCCGCTCTGCTCAAATCCGAGTCACCAACTAATTTTACACATGATTTCTAATGAAAATCCGCACTGTAGAGCGCGCGGCGGGTTTACGCTCGAGCGCCCGGCAGTGCTCGACAGTTCTACTGATCACCGAGAGGTGAAGGACGACCGGCCACATTAGACGGCCACAGCCTTATCGCAGCGTGGGCTTTTCCCAGCCGTCGAGCAGCGGCACGAAGTGGGCAATGCTCGAGCGGTTGTTTTCTTCCAAATGCAGAGCTCTAATATCTATCTCCGTTATCATAGCGGGTGCGATAAAACAGTATACCCCCCCCCCCCAGTGATACTACAGCCCCGAAGGGCCTTGGCCTACCAAGCGACCGCTGCTCAGTCCGAAGGCCTGCAGATTACGAGGGGTCGTGTGGTCAGCACGACGAATCCTCTCGGCCGTTATTCTCGGCTTTCTAGACCGGGGCCGCTGTCTCGCCGTCAGATAGCTCCTCAATTCTAATCACGTAGGCTGGGTGGAGCTCGAACAAGCCCTCAGATCCAGCTAAAAGTCCCTGACCTAGTCGGTAATCGAACCCGGGGCGTCCGGGTAAGACTCAGGCACGATAAAACAGTAGAAGACATAAATGATCGGAAATTGCATTCCCTTTAATTTTTGTTTCGTAGTATTCATTAATAGGATCAGAGAGAGAGAGAGAGAGACAGGGAGAAAGCATTTATTTAGAAATGTACTGCTAGTTGCCACAAGACACAGTCTACTAAAATAAATCAACGTTGAAAATCTATTGTGAACACGTTTTCATTTGACAAGACATGGTAAATTATTTTCTTTCCTTATTTCTTCACATAAATGTGATGGTAGATGACGGCCGCAGAGTCGGCGATGATGATCTCCATAATTAACATTAGATCTCGACGTGAAACACCCAATGTTACGAGAACTTGGGTCACGGATTGTTACATAGATATTTGAGAATTACATTTTAGTCCTTCCACTAAACTACCATTGTACCCAACGTGAATAAAGTTCTTTATAGCCTAGACTGTAGTTCCTTATTTCCCGAATTTACATAACAGAAATGAAAATTAAAAACTGCATTGTAGTCCACATAGTACAAAACATGGTAAGACCGAACGGCTATGGTAATTTTCTCCTCCATTCCTCAACTAACTGCGTGACACGTGCGCAGGAAACTGTGTTTCGAAGACTGCGCGACGCGCGTGGTAGGCGGAAGTAGGTACAGAACCGGCCTGCTCTGCTCTGTTCTGCCCTGTCTGTCAACTTGCGATGGTGCAATGATTTGTGTTAGTGCTGGGAGAGGAGGTAGTCCTCCGAGTGATTGAATCGGTAGTAGCAAGTGAAGCGCTCTACCGGTATTCTCCGGTACTACTGCGGAGAATTGCGGAGGTATACGGAGGGTGGCGGAGGAAACGGAGCGAACGTGCTCTGCTCATTCAGACAAAACACTCCTTGCTGTCAGTTGCTGCGTGTGACGGGTGAACTTTCTGGCATCGTTAACTTCACTGTGTAGCTAATGCCACGAAAACCATCAGTTGTTTGGAATTTTTTCGATGCAGAAGGCGATCGGAAGAAATCTGTCAAGTGCAAATTATGTGCGCGTAGTTTTTCAACGGGAGGCGGCACTTCTAATTTATTTGATCATTTAAAAAGGAGTCATAAGCAGTGTTTGGAACCAACAACTGAGCAAAGTAGCGAGGTGTACGCCCCAGGCAGTGAAGACCATAAGCGGTTGAATCGGAGTTTGGTTATGTTTGTTTCTATAGATATGCAACCGCTCGACATTGTCCGGGATGAAGGCTTCAGGAAGTTTGTTAACGATTTAAATCCGAGGTATGAACTACCATGTCGCTGAACTCTGTCTGAGGTAGGTGGAAAATGAACTCATATTGCACCATTTATTGTACAGTATTACAATTAATTGCCAGCTATTTCTGTGATCGATACCTACGTTATATTTATTTTTTCTTAGGGAATTCTAGGCGAAATATATGACGAAGTACGCAATAAGCTGAACATCGAACTGGCAGCAGCAAAACATGTCGCTTTAACGACGGACTGTTGGACATCTAATAGACAAGACCCGTACATAACTGTGACTGCCCATTTTATATCAGAGGCTTCAAATGCACTGATGTCAGCATGTCTGGCAACGGAAATTCTGGAAGGAAGTTATACTGCGGAGCATATCGCTAACCGCTTGTCAGACATCATCAATTCTTGGCAGCTGTCTGGTAAAGTGCCAGCAATTACTACAGATAACGCTGCAAATATGGTAGCTGCGGTACGAAAGTTAAATATCCGCCATGGTCCCTGTGTAGCGCACACACTTAATTTGGCCATAAGTGATGTGGTAAAGAGCACGTTCCCTTTTCGTACGCTTTTGGATACTTGCTCAAATATTGTCACGCATTTCAAGTAAGTATGCCCACAACAGAAGTAAAAGTTAGATTAGGGTTCTAAGTTTTGAAATGTTAAACTCAAGGTATCGCCGAACTATGGCTTATAAAAGTATATTTGCTCCACGCCTTCTCGCAACGCTGCTAGTTTTTGTTTCCTAATTTTTCTTCTAGGCAAAGTACTGTTGCAAGCCATAAATTAAAACATCAACAGTTAGAGTCCGGTAAGCAGCCATGATGCGCCGTCTGCTCGAGGTAAAGGACCAACTCATAGTGGCTCAGTCGGAACTTGTGAATGCGCCGCAAGCGCTAACAGGTGAAAATTACGAATACAGTGTAATGTATTGAAAATTCTGTCTTTTTGTAACATTTGAATATAATGTATGACCTCAACTTTTCTAGCTGACGAATGGTTGACCTTAAAGGAGTGTGTAGCAATTCTAGACCCATTCGAAACGATGACTACCATGTTATTCGGAGAACTATACACCACGTGTTACCACGTGATCCCTTTGGTGCAAGGAGTATTTATCTCTCTTTCTACGGAAGTAGAAAAACCAGCTACCACTGTCGGACAGATGGTCCTCGAAGCAAGTCTGGAAGCCGTAGCAACGCGACTTTTTGCATATGAAACTCGTTCTGTGACAAGGGCGGCAACTTTTCTTGATCCTAGGTACAAAAAGGATGGATTTCGAATACCAGATCATGCAGAAGAAGCACGAAAACAGATTAGTGTTACTATTTTGAATGGAACAAAAGCACGATGTGTTCACTGTCTATATAGCCCATCCCTTTCACAAAACCAAGCATGTGACAATTTTTCAGGTTGAAGTCGAGCCAAGGACTACGATCCAAAGGCGTGATAGGCTACAAGCAGTAGCAGAAAGTTCAGCATCGTTGGAGGAAAAGCCTGCTGCAGGAAGAAACGAAGGCAGACGCAATCTCTTAGCGTTTTTGGATGCAAAGCTGGCCCAGAAGCGACGTGTTGCGACGCCTACGTTGAATACCACGATACTGCTAAGGCAGTACGTGGAATTAGAGCCAGAGCATAGGTTGACTGACCCTGTCAAGTACTGGGCTCAAATGGCGAACCAATCGAATCCGCTTCATGAAATAGCTGGATACTACCTTTGTATTCCAGCTACCTCTGTCCTAGGGGAGAGAATGTTTTCTGCTGCCGGACAAATAATCACAGCAAGGAGAAACGCTTTATCGCCAGAACGAGCAAACACTTTGCTTTTCTTACATGGAAACTCAAAATATTTCTTCAAGTAACGCATATAGCCTTGAACTTCGTTTCTTCTTGACTGAAACGTTTATTTATTTATTTATTTATTTATTTATTTTATTTATTTATTTATTTGGTGTATGACTTGTAACGGTTCAAATCCCGTTACAAGGTAATATCTGTATTTTATTATTATTATTGCATCTGTGATATTATTATTATTATTATTATTATTATTATTATTATTATTATTATTATTATTATGTCCTTATTATTATTATGATTTTATCTGTGAGATTGCTATTATTTTGTTATAATTATTATTCAATTCCATTATGCAATGCTTGTCGCTTGCGTATTTGTAATTGAGTGTATGCATATACGCGTATATGTAGATTAACATTAAATACCTGTACAGTGAGAGTTTCGATGTATCAGATGTGGATGTGACGTTGTTACATTGTGCAAAACTGCTGGCGATTCTGCCAAGTCATTGCTACGTCATGGCTACGTCATCGTATTTAGTTAGCACTGAGCTCACTTTCTTTGAGAAACTCAGCGAGCCGGCGGCGGTTTCACAACTGTATGTAATATTTGCCGCGCGGTAGGTGTACATCATACTTATTTCTGGAGATTACGTAGCTGTGTCAACCAACGTCTATAAAAGGTGGATGCATATTGTAGCGTCAGTCATTCTTTAAACGGAAGCAGTACAGTGAAGAAGTCAAATGGATAAGTGAACAGTCATTAGTTAAACGGAAGCTGAACAGTGAAGAAGTCTACGAGATGAAGAGGCCTTAGTCGGTCAGTCAACGAGTGTGAACGAGAGATGGAGAAGACTCAGTGAGCCATTAATCATTGGTCATTGAGAGAGTGAGGCCAAAGTTAGTTGGTCACTTAGTTGAAGACACGGACGCAAGAGCTTACCATGGAGTCAGAGAGGGATACCACCTGCCATGAGGTAATACCATATTGACTTACAAAGAAGTCAGATGATATGGAGAAGAAGCAGTCACAAGGATGTATCACCAAGTTAGGCGTGGCACATCTACAGCAGTGGGGGCGCGTGACTTTTACAGTAAGGGAAGCACATATAATAAGCTAGGAAGATGTATAAAATAAATATAATAACTCACATTATCTTGTGCTATTTGAATGTTAATTCAATCCGCCTCTCCTTCTTGATGAATTCTTCTATGACAAGGCTGTAGAATTCTTCTTCATTCTTTGATGACTTCAATTTTAGTAATGTCTTCTCAATCGACAGTAGAGATAAGTTCGAGAGTCTCTGTTGTCCCTGTATGTTTCTGCAGTAGGTGTGGATTCTCCGAAGTGCCGAAAATGAACGTTCGGCACTAGCACTGGACACTGGGATAGTTGAAATCAACGCACATAACTTAAACAGTTCAGAAAAGGCAGAAGATGACAATCCACTACTTTTTAAATAAAAGAAAAGTTTTAGAACTCCCATCGTAAGATACTCATCGGAGGAATAAGCTACGCTGAGCTCGCTTCTGAGACGGGCGAAGTCAAAATGCTGACCGTAACTTTGTTCCAAAGAACAGAATGCTGCTTCAAGAAAACTTTTCTTCGTGTTCCTTTGATCAACTAACTATAAAAATGTTAATTTCTCGAGTGCTTGGAATCGAACTTCTAGTTGGGTATGTATATTGTCATATATCTCGCAATATATGCGACGGTAGTGTGAATTTATGTCGCAGGTTTCATTTTGACGTAGCCTCTTCTTTGACAGCTCGCAGTTCTCTTGAAATTTGTTCCATACTCTTTCAAATTCATTTTTTTTCCCTGAATGATACTTTTTGTTTCCCCTACTTTGGCAATACAGAAATTTACATCCAGTGCTTTCGTTTGAAGAATTTCAAAGAGAGAATCGGTTAAGCAAAATATCTCGCTGAAAACTAATAAAATGAAATTGAACTGGAATTCTGAGAGAACGCTGTTAAAACCTCGAGCTTCGTGATACGTTTGACTATCCCATTGCTCTGGATTATCAAGGATATTCTCGAACAACTGAACTAATTCTTCTTTTTGTTCACGAACTGTTTCAACAAGCCTTCCGTTGTAATTCCATCGTGTTGGACACACTTTAGGAAATCGTCTCTTGATTTCTTTATCTAATGCAGCAGTTATCTTCGTCGAATTAGAAAAGATAGAGGCCAAGCTACTCAGAGTCATGAAGAATATTTTACATTCCTTTATATTAAAAGTTGTCTGTGTAAGGACAAGGTTCAGTCTGTGAGGCAAACAATGTATGAATATAGCGTCGGGATATTTGTTTTTCACTCTTTTCTGTAAACCACTGAGGTCTCCTAACATCACTGCGGCTCCATCGTAACATTGAGCGACTAGTTTAGAACCACAGTTGAACTCGTCCATTATGTGGAACACGGGATCTGCAAGAGCAGGAGCACTGCGATCGGCGCTTACGTCGGTAAATCCAAGAAATCGCTCCTGTACTTCTCCATCAGCAGACGTGAACCTAACAACAGTTGAAAGTTGGGAATGGGCAGAAATATCAGTAGTTTCATCAATAATAATCGCCACGAATGGTGACTGTGATATTTCTTTCTTTATTTCGGTCAATAACACACTGGCTACTCCGTCAATTAAATCATTTTGTATTTGATGTGAAAGACCTGTGAACACCGTTGCTTTCTGCAAATGATTTGCCAGTGTGTCGTCATACTTGCTCAGCAGCGTCATGAGGTCTATATAATTTCCACGATTTAAGGAACTTTTATCTTCTGCATGCGCACTGAAAGGAAGTTCTTGTCTTGCAAGATACATTACAACGTCAATCAGTCGTTGGATCACCTTTCTATTCTGTTTTATCAACTCGTTATGTTTTATTGTCTCCAGTTTACGCTGCTGATCGAGTTGCAAATCTATTCTGGTCGTTCCGAAAGTTGTTAACAGAATTTCAGCTCGGATATGTGTTTGTGATTGCTGATGACGCTGGGATGCTTTAAGCAAGTTATTCATATCATCGAAGCCTACACTGTTCCACACCCCCTTTATATTTGAAAGTAGAACGCAAGGCCAACAGTAGAGTTTGGATGTTTTTGACAACCATATAACCAGCCTATTTTTCCATACTGCTCTGTATTAAAGTGTCGAACACAACGTTTCGTTTTAGTTTTTACACCCGGTAAATCAGGCATGGGCCTGCCACCGGAAATTATATTACTCTTCTCCTGAAAAGCCCTCGAACTCATGCCCTGGATTAAGAGAGATTCTAATACGCATCCACATCCCCCTCCGCTCTCCTCACTTGCGTCGACAGTTGCCATGCTTCAGAGACTCAAAGTGGGGAATGAACACAGTCAATGCATTCCCTTCTAAGCCGGCAGAATCGCAGTAGTTCCTTTCATTTACATGTGCGCACGTACATTTGGTGTAATTTTCACAAATAACACAAAGTAAATTAAATGGTACAACTCACAGTACGATATTTCACTTCAGTTGGAAACACAAGTACAATTAAATCTTTTTCTCACAAGTTTTATCACAATTATCACATACAAATATTCTCGAACGGAATGAGTAGTCAGATGCATTCCCTTGGCTCGCCCCACGAAGCTTGCCGAACCCAAACGAATAATTACGAAGGGACCAGAGTGAAGCCAAGGTCGAGTCTGGCAAGCCACTTGCTGACGAGCGGCCGTGATGTATCACGCGAGCTCATGGAGACAGACGTATGTTTGCAGCTCTCAACTGTCTATGCACACTGCCACGTTAAAATGAAGTTAATTATATATTATACCAAACGACACAAAACTTAAAATAAATACTGGTTGCAATAACATGCTCAATTTTTTTCTTTGTGTAATATTTTTAAGGGAATGACTCATACCCTTCATTCCATTGAATAGCCGCCCCTGATCTACAGTAAACACCAGATCAAAGGATTACGTCGTAATTACACTCAAAGTGTTGAAGGTACAGTCAAGTGAATCAGTGAGGGAAATATTTCGTATAAAATGTTAAATGTCCGGTCAAGAAGAATTCAGATTCATGCCTAGTTTCCTTCAGTTGCAATGTCATAATTTCATATTCGCATCTGTTTTATCGCAACAAGACTCACTATTTTTTTATACACTGACTGACAGAGCAAATGCAACACCAAGAAGGAGTGGTCGGAACTTTATGCCAATTTCAGGGTAGACTGACGTCACTGAGGTATGCTCATGATGTGAAATGCGCTGCTGTGCTGCGCACGTAGCGAACGATAAATGGGACACGGCGTTGGCGAATGGCCCACTTCATACCGTGATTTCTCAGCCGACAGTCATTGTAGAACGTGTTGTCGTGTGCCACAGGACACGTGTATAGCTAAGAATGCCAGGCCGCCGTCAACGGAGGCATTTCCAGCAGACAGACGACTTTACGAGGGGTATGGTGATCGGGCTGAGAAGGGCAGGTTGGTCGCTTCGTCAAATCGCAGCCGATACCCATAGGGATGTGTCAACGGTGCAGCGCCTGTGGCGAAGATGGTTAGCGCAGGGACATGTGGCACGTGCGAGGGGTCCAGGCGCAGCCCGAGTGACGTCAGCACGCGAGGATCGGCGCATCCGCCGCCAAGCGGTGGCAGCCCTGCACGCCACGTCAACCGCCATTCTTCAGCATGTGCAAGACACCCTGGCTGTTCCAATATCGACCAGAACAATTTCCCGTCGATTGGTTGAAGGAGGCCTGCACTCCCGGCGTCCGCTCAGAAGACTACCATTGACTCCACAGCATAGACGTGCACGCCTGGCATGGTGCCGGGCTAGAGCGACTTGGATGAGGGAATGGCGGAACGTCGTGTTCTCCGATGAGTCACGCTTCTGTTCTGTCAGTGATAGTCACCGCAGACGAGTGTGGCGTCGGCGTGGAGAAAGGTCAAATCCGGCAGTAACTGTGGAGCGCCCTACCGCTAGACAACGCGGCATCATGGTTTGGGGCGCTATTGCGTATGATTCCACGTCACCTCTAGTGCGTATTCAAGGCACGTTAAATGCCCACCGCTACGTGCAGCATGTGCTACGGCCGGTGGCACTCCCGTACCTTCAGGGGCTGCCCAATGCTCTGTTTCAGCAGGATAATGCCCGCCCACACACTGCTCGCATCTCCCAACAGGCACTACGAGGTGTACAGATGCTTCCGTGGCCAGCGTACTCTCCGGATCTCTCACCAATCGAACACGTGTGGGATCTCATTGGACGCCGTTTGCAAACTCTGCCCCAGCCTCGTACGGACGACCAACTGTGGCAAATGGTTGACAGAGAATGGAGAACCATCCCTCAGGACACCATCCGCACTCTTATTGACTCTGTACCTCGACGCGTTTCTGCGTGCATCGCCGCTCGCGGTGGTCCTACATCCTACTGAGTCGATGCCGTGCGCATTGTGTAACCTGCATATCGGTTTGAAATAAACATCAATTATTCGTCCGTGCCGTCTCTGTTTTTTCCCCAACTTTCATCCCTTTCGAACCACTCCTTCTTGGTGTTGCATTTGCTCTGTCAGTCAGTGTATTATTTAAAGAATATGTTTTGTTCTATCAAACGAATTCATAGTTTTATTTCAATGACAGTAAAATATCTTAACCTCAAAATTAATGGGGAAACCGAACGCCAGTCTCCTTTTCCTAGAACTTATATGGTATGTTGTCAAAAGTAAGCTTATTACCCCACACCCTAGAGATAGTCAAGATTCTCATTCTATTATTGCTGCACTGAGTGATAGCTGGCGCCCTTCAAATAACGTATGTGTAAGTAAGCAGGTAAGAAGTAAGTGTGAGTCCAGGGTTCGACGATTGTGTATTTTATTTAATGAATGTTAATTTTCATAATTTCCATGTTAAATGCAGGTATTTCAGATCTTTCAATATAAATTTAGATTAGTATGTTTTCAAGTAAGTAACCGAGTAAGGAACATTTTTACAGACTGTGTCTCCGAAGTAATTGGGGGCATTTATTATGAGGCTGCATTTTTATAATATACTTCTCTTTAATATACCAAAAAATTATGAATTATCGTTACATTAAATGATGTATCGGTATTATATGATATACGGTAGTTTCTTCATTCAAAACAACACTACTACATCTGTTGCTTAAAAACGGTACCATACGTAGCAGTCCAAAGGCTTGGCCGCGTTAACACTCTACTTAAAATAGGTTATAGTAACACAGACTTCTCCGCTCCTACCGCTCCTTTCCTTGCATAACGGTTTTAGCGGAGGAAGCGGAGGCAACGGAGGTAATCGGAGGTACCGATTAATGTTGCGCGAACAACTGCTCCGCTCCTACCGCTCCTTTCCCAGCACTAATTCGAACCCACTATCTCCCGGATGCAAGCTCACAGCTGCGCGCTCCTAACCCCACGGCAAACTCGCCCGGTAATACCAAGTTTCCTGTGTGTAACATGGTAAGTTTTTGACATATACTTTAGATATACCGGTACTCATTTTCAAATTCACACACTTTTTCAATTCTTTTCAACCCCTTAAGTGGATTTTCCGAAAACAAAAATGTACGTGTTTCTTTTTTTTAAAGGAGATTTAAAATACAGTACCAAATTTCACGTCTGTAACATCTTCAGTTTTGAGATATAAGTATCCTCATAAAATGAATTGAAATTCTTTTCCCTTTTTTCCACACCCTCTCCCTTTAAGTGTACTTTCCGAAAACAAAGAATATGTGTTTCTGAGATATAAGTATCTTCTTTAACAGAATTCAACTCCTTCTTCACTTATTTTCACCCCCCCCCCCCGCCAAGTCGGTATACCGAAAACAAAAAAATACGTGATTATTTCTAAAGCAGATTCCAAATACCAAGTTTCACGTCTGTAACATCGTTATCTTTTTGAGTGGATTTCCGAAAACATAATAAGACGTGTTTCTTTATTTTTAAAGAAGATTCCAAATACCAATTTTCACGTCTGTAACATTTTTTTTGAGATATGACTGTCCTCAAAAAAGGAATTCAACTCCATTTTCACCCCACCTCCGTTAAGTGATCCCCCCCCCCAAATGCGTGTTTCTTTATTTTTAAAGAAGAATTCAAACACCATTTTTCACGTCTGTAACCATCAGTTTTTGAGATAAAATATCCACTTAAAAATTAATTTTTTCACTTTCTTTCACCCTCCCTCCTTAAGTGAATTTTCCGAAAAAATACGTGTTAATTTATAAAGGAGCTTCTAAATACCAATTATCACGACCGTAACATCTTCTGTTTGCGAGATATGTGTCCTCATAAAATGAATTAAATTCCTTTTCACCCCCTCCCCCCAAGTTTATTTTTCCCCTAAAATGCGCGTTTCTTAATTTTAAAGGAGAATCCGAATACCAATTTTCTCGTCTGTATCAACCTTAGTTTTCATACGATATAAGTATCCTCATACAAATACTTCAATAATTTTTCAACTCTTTCACACACCTTAATGAATTTTCCGAAATCAAAGGAATATGTGTTACTTTACTTTTAAAGAGGATTATAAACACCAATTGTCATCTGCAACATCTATAGTTTTTGAGATATAATTAGACTCATACAAATAATTTTTCAATTTCTTTTCACCCCCGCCTAAGTGGATTTTCCGAAAACAAAAAATATGCATTTCTTTATGAGATGCCAATCACCAATTTTTACGCCAGTAACGTCTTCAGTTTTTGAGATATAAGTGTCCTAATACAAAGAATTCAACCCACTTTTCAGTCCCTTCTACACACCCCTAACCCTCCCCCAAGTGGTTTTTCCTAAAACAAAAATTCGTGTTTCTTATTTTTGAAACGGATTAAAAGTACCATTTTTCACTTCTGTAACATGTTATGTTTTTGATATATACTGTAGATATGCTCATTCTAAATGTTCACCCCCTTTTTTGTACCCCTTTAGTGGATTTTCCGAAAACATTTCCATGTCTCTTTACTTTTACAGAAGATTCCACGTACCAGTTTTTAAATCTGTAACATGTTAAGTGTCTAAGATATATTATAGGCCTAGGTATATTTTTTTCCACCCCGTTTGTCACTCCCGTTCACCCCTTCTTCATTGTTTTTTCAAAAACAAAAATACGTGTTTTTTATTTTTAAAGGAGATTCCAAATACCAATTTTCATGTCTGTAACATCTTCAGTTTTGAGAAATGTATCCTCATAAAAGGTATTCGACCAATCTTCCCCCTTTTTCTCCCCTTAATGGGATTTTGCGAAAACAAAAATCACGTCTTTCCTTATTTTTAAAGGAGATTCCAAATACCAAGTTTTACGTCAGTAAACTTTTAAGTTTTTGAGATACAGATATCCTCATTTAAACATTTCACCCCCCTTTCACCCCCTTAGTAACAAAAAATACGTTTCTTTATTTTTAAAGGAGATTCTAAATAGCAGTTTTCATGTCTGTAACATCTTCAGTTTTTGAGATATGTCTCCTCATAAAATGCGTGCAACCAATTTTCCCCCTTTTCACCCCCGTTAATGGGATTTTCCGAAAACAAAAAATACGTTTTCCTTATTTTTAAAGGAGATTGCAAATACCAATTTTCATGTCTGTAACATCTTCAGTTTTTGAGATATAAGTCTCCTCATAAAATGTGTTCAACGCATTTTCCTCCTTTTTCACCCCCGTTAATCGGATTTTCCGAAAACAAAAAATACGTGTTTCTTTATTTTTAAAGGAGATTTCAAATACCATATTTTATGTCTTTAAACTGTCCAGTTTTCGAGATATAGATACACTCATTTAAAAAAATCACCCCCCCCTTTTCACCCCCATAGCGACGGAATATCCAAAAATCCTCCCTTAGCGTACACCTACATTGTAATATGAATGTATTGCCAAAATGTCATTCTTTATGTCCAGTAGGTTTGGCTCGGCGATGATGAATCTGTCTGTCAGTCAGTCAGGACAAGTTATTTTATATATGTAGATTATAATATATCAATGAAAGGAGTGACATCTCCGAATTTGTATTTAGTCCATCGGACATTGTATATTTTATTTTCATTATATTAGAATTATTCAGGGTTAATTTCAATTAATCGTGATTTTATCAAGGAATAATAAATAGGTTATTTAAACTTTTCTTTGCATGTCATTTGCCGGAAAAACATTGCATCCTAAATTTCCCTCCTTTCATTTATGCCTTTAAGTTAGTTTAGTGTTATATTATGATCTTTGGTCGCGAACACACCATTGCCCTGGGAGGCCGTTTGTTTGATTCTTTGGAACGGAGGAGTGCAGTTGATCCTTGCACGGTCGAAAGAGCTTTTGCTCATCCAACACTTTGAAGTTTATTTTTCTTCGTTTTCCTAGATGAGGTGGCATTTGACTCTAGACTAAAAAGGTCCCATACCATCTAACGCCTTGGCGTATGGTGCTATATGGCGGTAGCCCAAAATTATGGGGATTATGATGCTTTCATATGGTTCCATGGGGCAATGGCGTGGGTGGTATGGTCGCATTATAGACAATTTTCCAAGGGAAATGACCTCAAAATAAATGTTAAACATATTTAATCTGAAAGGAAAGCATTATTCAAAACCTAAAAATAAAACGTAAGTGATTATGTTTCAATATCTGATTTTATTAATCATGCGTATTCCCAGAAAGGTATATCAATCCTACACGAGCATATGCCATAATTACTCATGTATTCGAGAGTTGCGACCTTTTTTTTTTTTTGCTAGTTGTTTTACGTCGCACCGACACGGATAGGTCTTATGGCGACGATGGGACAGGGAAGAGCTAGGAGTTGGATGGAAGCGGCCGTGGCCTTAATTAAGGTACTGCCCCAGCATTTGCCTGGTGTGAAAATGGGAAACCACGGAAAACGATCTTCAGGGCTGCCGACAGTGGGGTTCGAACCTACTATCTCCCGAATACTGGATACTGGCCGCATTTAAGCGACTGCAGCTATCGAGCTCGGTGAGTTGCGAGTTTAAAGCTACATCCTGTTACATTATGATTCCTACTATAATGCGTAGAATTATTTGGACGTGGCCTGTGGCTTACAATGAGAATCAGTGAGTGTGAAGAATTTTTTAGAAACATTCTCGGTAGCTTGTTACTATACCAGGATTCGAACATTAGGATTCACGAATGGTAACGTACAGCCTCTAATCCTATCACGAGGCGTGATCTAACTTAACTAAACAGGTAAGATTGTAATGTAAATGATTTTACGTCCCAAAAACTATTTTTATTACGGTTTTTCTGAAACGCCGAGGTCCCGGAATTTTCTCCCCCATGAGTGCTTTAACGTGCCAGTAAATACCGACATGAGGCTGTCGTATTTGACTACTACTACTACTACTACTACTACTACTACTACTACTGAAAAGTAGGGGACAGCGGGCCTCGTAGACTAACACCGTCTCTCAGGTCAGAGAGATGTGATACGGTGAAAGAGATGTTCGGTGAAGGTGAGGGGATTGGTGGCCGTGACCTACAGTATACTAGGAGCTGTCCCGGTATTCGCCTTAGTGTAGGAGGATGGAAAACCACGGAAAACATTCTTAGGACAGCTGAAGGTGAGGACTAGCCCCTCTCCGTCTCCCGAAAGCAGAAATGTAGAGTTACGGCAGAGCCGCAGCCAGCCCTCCTCGGCTCGGTTGGTCGGTCGGAGTGCAGAGCTGTCGAACCACGGACCATCCGTGGCCAGCTGCAGGCCGAAGCCCACTCTGCAACCGCCGACCACGTATTTGAGCACTTTCAAATACCAGCGGACTGAGCCGGGATGGAACCAGATAACTGACCTCACATGGCCAGTGCTCTTACTACTAAGCTACTCCACATATCACACAGGAAAGAAAGAGAAAATATTTTAAATTGAGAGACGGGTGGTACGATGGAAACGCAATATTCAAAATAAGCCATTTTGTATTGTGTACACGTTAATTTCCTAGCAGAAGAAATGCATAGTTCAATGCGCCGTTTCCTTGCTTTCTAAGGATGTAAATTATACATACACACATCGTAGAGTCTGTAAACCGTTGTGAATTAAACCTAACTGTAACTAGCACTGTGACCGTTTGTAGTTTACTTTGAAGTCATTACAAAATTACTTTTACCATCGTCATCTAGGACTCTCTATATTTCTGTTGCTCACCTGTCACTTCCATTATTCTCCATTCGCCTCACACGAGTCTCATGAGCAGAGGATCATTTAGTGAGTTCATTCCTGATTTCGCCTTTCCTTATCACTGCGAGTGTCCTCCTCTCATTGTTCCCACCAGTTCTTACCAGCTATAATTCTCGCTACATTCATGCCTTACCTCCAGCTTGTGAATAAAGTGTCTATAGTCTATCCAGATTTCACTACTGAACTGTAAAGTAAACTTCAAAATGGAGCCATGTAAGGATAATTTCATCTGAGCTTACTTCGTACACCATGCCGAAAATAGCAACTTCCTGCTAACTGCTTCATATTTGTTAGTTATTTATTTATTGGCTGCTGAACATGATTTAGTATTCCAAAATATACCTAATGACAATGGCATCTGAAAAAATAATGCGATGGTGGTAGCACAGGGTTCACCCTTTCTGTTCTCCCTATACATGAATGACCTATCAGAACAACTGACGAACTGTAAATGTCCCTTATACGCAGACGACATCCAATTGTATATTCATACCAAGCCGAATGACATACAAGAAGCGAACCTGATTTTAAGGGAAGACCTATTAAACATTGACGAATGGACTTGTAGCCACTGCCACCATTAAAATCGCAAGCCATCATAATAAGATCTAACAAAGCGCATGACACATTAGAAAAAATCAATATACCGGTTATCACGGTCAATGAAACACCTGAAAGATTCCGTTAAGAACCTTGGAATAATTTTTGATAAGTATTTAAGTTGGTCAGAAAGCCTCCGTGGTTCAGGCTGCAGCGCGCCGGCCTCTCATCGCCGGATACCGTGGTTCAAATACCGACCACTCCATGTGACATTTGTGCTGGACTAAGCGGAGACGGGACAGGTTTTTCTCCGTGTACATCGATTTTACCTGTCATCTTTCATTCCAGCAACCCTCTCTATTAACACTTCATTTCATCTGCCATTCATTTATCATTGCCACATAGGAGTGCGACAAGCTTCGACAGCCGGCGCGTTTCCTCGCCGTCGAATGACTGGAAATAGGCTGTGGATTTTCATTTGCATTTCAGTTGGTCAGAATGAACCTACAACCTGTTTTCCAGTCAATGATCGGGTCATGGATGGGATGAATGAAGCCCCAACTTGCGGTGAGGATAGGAATTGTGCCGGCTGCCGAGATCTGTTGCACTTTTCTGGAGCAATGATTAATGACTGATAGATGAAATGAAATGAAATGATAGCGGAGAGTGTTGCTGGAATGAAAGATGACAGGGAAAACCGGAGTACCCGGAGAAAAACCTGTCCCGCCTCCGCTTTGTCCAGCATAAATCTCACATGGAGTGACCGGGATATGAACCACCGTATCCAGCGGTGAGAGGCCGGCGCGCTGCCGTCTGAGCCACCGAGGCTCCCTTAAGTTGGTCAGAACACGTAACAAAATCTTGTCAACGTGTATTCGGTTCATTATACTAACTATACGAAATGAGGATTTCCTACCTGTCAATACCAGGAAATTGTTCGTTCAAAAAAGCTATCACTACCAATATTTGATTATGGTGGTGTAGTCTACAATAACGTAAGTTGTTCACTTGGTTCTAAACTTCAACAGGCGTATAATGCCCGCGTTCGATTCATTCTAAATGTTCCACTCCATTTCCACATCAGCGCATTCCTCCATCAGCTATCGTGGTTAACATTATGTGATAGACGTAAGTACCATGCTGCTGCTCTTCTGCATAAAATACTGCAACAGGTAAACTAGATTACCTCTGAATAGATTTCAACCACCTCTCCCCCTTAGGTAGAGCACGCTCAAGGTCATCAATACGATACTTGCTGTCCATCCCCTCTTATCGTACCAGTACATGCAGGGTGCAGGGTGTGATTGCTGGATCCCAGCTCGCTTCCAGTAACCGAGGCCGTCATGTTTTGTCCCTAAGTATAACAGCTCCACGAACCTACTACGCTGGCGTAGCAGCAGAAGATTTGGTACTCCCACGTGGCGAGTCCCAGGTGGCGGATAGGAGGGGTCCTAAGCGGCTTGCCGGCGGACTTGAGGGAAATAAATGCCTCTAGCAGACCAAACACTCAACCCCTGTGGCTGGGGGAAGCAAACGAAGAATACATCCACGGTATCCCCTGCCTGTTGTGAGAGGCGACTAAAAGGGGTGACAAAGGGATGATTGTATTAGAACCATGAAACTACTTGTGATAGTACCACCACGCGGGGAACACTATGGGTCGCTTTTACTTGCCCGTAGTACCACTATGTTAGGTACAAAATAGGTTTGTGATTGGTAGCAACAGAGTGCGTTGCCGGCTTCTACAGTACCTGTGATTAGTACCACTTTAGGAGCGACACCGTGGTTCTGGCTTGCCTAAGGTAAGTACCCACTATATGAGGAACACCACGGGATAGTGCGGGTCCCTGTGGTTAGTACACGTATGTGATGAACACCATAGGTTTGCGTTGCCTGTAAATGGCGCCGCAATGTGCGAAACACCATAGGTCTCTATTCCATGTGTGAATTTCATTACCTGTGAGTAGTACCATACTGTGTGGAATGCCGCGAGTCTACGCTACTTTTCATTCGTACCGCAACATGACAAATACCATGATTCTACTTTCATAGCGATAAGTACCATTATGAGGGGCCGATGACTTGGATTTTGGACCCCTTTAGACTAAAAGCATCATCGATTCAGTATTATGCTATAGACGCAGTCCCTTGGTCAGTAATACTATTGTTTCACGTCAGTTTCTGTGAATGTGAGACATTGCGGGTCGGATCCACTGATTTTTTTAAATGTATATCCATCCATTAATTCTTCGTCCTCACGTTTTGAATTCTGGTCAGTGTAGGATTTTGGACTTTTAAATTTTCATTCCGTTTCGTCTCATTTCGTACCATTAGGGGCCGATGACCTAAACAACAAGCATCATCATCATCAAGTATAACAACTCATTTCTATCGTGGACCATACGCTCCTGGAATTCTATGCCGGCTGAAATTAGAGACTTTATGTAACCTAAAGGTGTTTCGAAGAAAGTACTGGAAGTTGTACCTACATTGAGATTCATGACACTAAGAAGCATCCTCAAAAGTTAGATTATGAATAAATATTACATAAATGTAAGTTCAGTAACATTATAGTTTACATTTTTCAAGATTTAGTTTTCAATTATAGTAAATAATGTACAATCATTTAATAATTTTAAAATTAGTTTTTATGATAATTTAAATTTCAGTTAAATTACATTTAAATTACTTTAAATTATATTAAATTTGCTTCGAATTTTAAGTATATTATGTTTATGCAGGTATATAATTATATAGTTTGGCATAATAGCAGACTTCATAGCTTGAGCCCCGCCATGTGCAGAAAGTCATTAAAAATAAATAAATAAATAAATAAATAAATAAATAAATAAATAAATAAATAAATAAACTCCAGTCAGTGCATGAGAAATATCCTGCTGCCGAAACTAAAAATTACATTAACGTTATACGCATTCGATGAAAATCACTAAGCCTCTTGTCGTAAAGTTTGCTTTGAAAACTCACAGCTTGCTCGTGATGTCATTTCTATTTTTGAGGTACATATATTTTATGTTTCGTATTAGAATGGATGGCCAAAGGCGAACTGTCGAATCGAATTCTAAGTTGGAAAACACCCAATAAGGGCTGTGTTTCAGAATAGTAATAATAATAACGTTATTGGCTTTAGGTCCCACTAACTATTGTACGGTTTGCGAAGACGCCGAGGTGCCGAAATGTAGTGCCGCAGAAGTTATTTTACGTGCCAGTAAACCTACCGACACGAGGCTGACGTGTTTGAACACCTTTAAATAACACCGGACTGAGTCAGGATCGAACCTGCCAAGTTGTCAAAAGGCCAGCGCCGCAACCGTCTGAGCCACTCAGCCCGGTAGGGTTATGTTTCATTACAAAGACAAAGACTATTCTTATGTTTTCGAGATCAAAATCACAATGGTGCAGGTCTTTCGAGTCGACGCCTTATAGGCGACCTGTGTATCTGTGGGAATGGGCCCTATCTCTGATTAATTCTAATTCCGAAAACGGTATACACACCCGAGCCATCTAAAGGAGGTTACAATCACCGACCCGGTCGGGAACCGTACCCGGAACACCTTGATCCAAAGCCCAGCAAGGTAACTACTGTATTTAGCAATAGAACCGGACCATCGTCCATATTGTGAGGGGCAAAAAGAATTTTCATTTGTGTAAGCCAGGAAGAACGGTGCTCTGAGTAGGGCGACCGATGTTTCATGGGACACAAAGCGATTTGCAATATGTTCACCAGTTAACTTGATAAACTGCTCTGGCTAGTCACTACAGTCGCAAACAGTGAAATCATCTTCGGTTTGATACGTTCTATTAATGGAGACAGGAGCTTGGCGGACATTCAGCACCTCCACTGCTTCTAGTGTGTGTCGAGTGAATTGGCTGCGCAGTTCGATTCACGTTGGAGAAATGGTGGGTTCTAACATCACCATCGGCAGCCCTGAGGATATTCTTTCGTGGTTTATCATTTTCACACCGGGCAAATGCTGGGGCTTTACCTTAAAGCCATGCCGCTTCCTTCGCATTCTTGGCCATTTCGTAGCCGATCTTCACCAAAAGAAATATCCGAGCCTGTTTTAATGTTCCTAGTGAACTGCTGAAAAAAATGCGTCCTGCATGAGCAGTAGCGAAAATATGGAGTTCGTTTTTATATATTTATTCCCTGTCTCTAACACCACGTCATCAGATTGCATCACTTTATTACTCGAACATGGTTTTCATGTGTTCTCCTTGCATATATAGTGCGCTCAATGTTTTATATCTCAGGTAATTTTTCATGAACCGTATTTTAGCAACTAAGCTCGTTCCTCGTACCTTAATGAATACAATATGTAATGGCGTTTAAGAGCGCCTGGAAGTAAATTGGCAACGATCGGCATCTTTATCATAATCAACAAAAGCACTCTCTGAATCTTCAACTCAGTGCAATGGCTCTGTAAAATTTCATACAACTTCTGTTGTACTTTAGTTTCACCTCATCTTTTGTCCGACTCGTTGGCTGAACGGTCAGCGTACTGGCCTTCGGTTCAGAGGGTCCCGGGTTCGATTCCCGGCCGGGTCGGGGATTTTAACCTTAATTGGTTAATTCCTACGGCACGGGGGCTGGGTGTATGTGTCGTCTTCATCATCATTTCATCCTCATCACGACCCGCAGGTCGCCTACGGGCGTCAAATAGAAAGACCTGCACCTGACGAGCCGAACCTGTCCTGGGATATCCCGGCACTAAAAGCCATACGACATTTCATTTTTTACCTCATCTTTTGAAGACTTAAACTTCTAAAAATGTTATTAAAGCTAAGTCTAGATTAGATCATCTAGTTTTAAGTGGTTCTTGTATTATTTGAACTGATTAGCAGAAGCCACTAGCTGCGCACCGTCAATTGGTCGTCATTGATTTTCCGCTGTGTGGCGTTATTCGCCATCATATTAAAGCACTAGGTTACGGAACCGCCATCCGATAAAACAAACCGTGTCCGAGCCAAGGGATTTAATAATTTTACGTATGGCCTCCGGAGAGGCCTGGTACAGGTCTTTTGAGTTGACTCCCATGGGTGACCTGCATTCCAGAGAGGGGAGGATGAGCACGTTCCTAGATTGATATCTGATGTTGTCGACTGCACACCTACACTCACTCAATCCTCCATTAAGAGGAATTAACCAATCTAGGTTCAAATTCCGGGCCCAGAAGGGAATCGAACCTGGGGCCCTCTAAACCGAAAACCACTACCCTGACCATTCAGCCGAGGAGCTAAACGATGATTATGAAATTGATTAAATGGATAAATACAGTCTGCGGGACGTTCTTCATCTTTAAGTTCGTCCGACCTCCAGAGGTATTGTTCATTTTGTTCAATTTTTCCAAACAGTTCACCGATTTTGAACTGACAAATGATCATAATCCGTTATTATTAAGGCCTCCATATCTTCGGACTTGCACGTTGTGTTAAGATGCATCGTTTATATTATTATTATTATTATTATTATTATTATTATTATTAATAATAATAATAATAATAAATTTTACGCATCACCACTATTACGCTTTCCGGACACTCCGAGGTACCAGAATTTAGCACCGAAGGAGTTCCTTTACGTGCCAGTAAATCTAGGTACGAGGCTGACGTATTTTAGCACCTCGAAATACCACCGGACTGAGCCAGGATTGAACCTACCAAGTTGAGCTCAGAAGGCCAGCGTTTCTGTATCTCTCAGAGCACCTTTCCCATGTTGAGAAAGTTGATGTTCTTGTGGTAAATGTATTCGTTGTATTGTTCATTCAGTTCCTAGAGGTGAGTCGTCTTGTGCTGATGTAACGGTTGTTGACTGTAAACTTTTTTGATGTAGGAAGGCTAGTTATTGTGTGTGATTATGAAGATGTTTAAAGGGCCCTAACATGTAGGTCATCGACCCTCAATGGTACGAAATGTAATGACAATTTAAAAGTCCAAAATCGTCCACTGACCAGAATTCAAAACGTGATGATGAATGAATGGATGAATGATGTCCCTCCTTCCCAGAAACTATCGTCAAACAATAGTATCACTGACCAAGGGACTGCTGCTAAAGCACAATCCGGAATCGATGATGCTTGTTGTCTAAAGGGGTCCAAAATCCAGCTCAGCGGCCCCTCATAATGGTACTTATCGCTAGTAAAGTAGAACTTTGGTATTTCTCACATAGCCGTACTAATCAAAAGTAGCGTCGACTCACGGTGTTCCACACATTATGCTACTACTCATTAGTATTGTACGTTGCACAGGTAACTGAGACCTATGGTGTTTCTCACATAATGGCGCCAGTCGTAGGCAACGCAAACCTATGTTGCTCATCACATAGGTGTACTAATCACAGGGACTCTTACTATCCCGTGATATTCCTCGCAGAGTACTAATCGCAGGCAACGCAGGCCCACGGTGTCGCTCATATTGTGGTACTAATCACAGGCAACGTAAGCCCGTGGTGTTCCGCACATAGTGGTACTAATCACAGGCAACGTAAGCCCGTGGTGTTCCGCACATAGTGGTACTAATCATAGGTACTGTAAACCCACAGTGAACCACTCTCTGCTGTTACTAATGACAAACCTACTGTGTACCTAACATAGTGGTACTACTTGCAAGTAAAGGTGACCCATGGTGTTCTCCGCGTGATGGTACTATTCACAACTAGTTTCATCGTTTTAATACAATTATCCCTTGGTCACCCCTTTTTGTCGCCTCTTACGACAGGCAGGGGATACCGTCTTCGTGTGCGTCCCCCACCCACAGGGGGTACCACGCGAAATAAAGTTGGTTGGTTAGAAATAGATTGATTTTCATGACTTAGATTTACGTACGACTTCAGTTGCGTTCATACCATTTCCGCAGGAATGAGGTTGCAATTGTATGGGGGAAAACGAAGCACACTACAACACACCATCTTTGCAGTTTCTATCAGTTCATATTTCCTACATTTTTCCCTCTTCCTTCATATGATGTCCATCAACTCATGCTTTAGGCCCTCTAAAAGGAATACTCTTTCACTTAGACCGTGTTCCCCACACGCCGCTTTGGATCGGAAATGGTTCAATCAATCAGCTGTGGTTCTGCGCGTATCTAAAATAATAACTGCCCCTTCTATATAGTTATATCTTTCACATCAAAAGAAGAAGTGCAGGCATTTCAATCATCTTTCAGCATGGGCAACTGCCAATGAATTGGGAATTAGGATACAGAAAATTGCGTCTCTTATTTCACAAAGGAGGAAGATTGGCAGAGGGAAATAATCTTCAGATACACATTTCAACTAGGAACTGTCATTTTTATATTTCTAGGGTGAGCTTTTCAAACTTATGGAATCGTTTTCACTGCCCACATTAAATAAATAGTAATTCAAGCTATACTAGCAATTCAGGCCATACATTTATCCAAGCTATCGCCTCTTCAATGAAACTTTTCAAATTTAAAATTATCCCAATCGTATTATTATTATTATTATTATTATTATTATTATTATTGTATTTGCTTTACGTTGCACCGACACTGATAGGTCTTAAGCGATGAGATAGGAAATGGGCTAGGAGTGGGAAGGAAGCAGCCGTGGCCTTAATGTACAGTCCCGGCATTTGCCTGGGGTGAAAGTGGGAAACCACGGAAAACCATTTTCAGGGCTGCCGACTGTGGTGTTCAAAACCACTATCTCCCGAACGCAATCTCACAGCTGCGTGAACCTAACAGCACGGCCAACTCGCTCGGTCCAATCGTGTGTATTTATTTATTTATTTATTTATTTATTTATTTATTTATATAACACCATATATTCTGGGAATATCTCCACATGAAAAACGTACAAGGACATGAAACGAGTTAAAGCTGCGTATTGAAATAGAATACTCTGGACCTAAGTTTTCTCGATCACGATTCGTGTATGAATTCACAAGATAAATTCTACATAGAATATCTGCATAAAGTCTACTCAAGCTTGTGATGGGCTATTTGTGGAGTTGAAAATAAAGTAATTTTTTTTTGCTAGGGGCTTTACGTCGCGCCGACACAGATAGGTCTTATGGCGACGATGGGATAGGAAAGGCCTAGGAGTTGGAAGGAAGCGGCCGTAGCCTTAAGGTACAGCCCCAGCATTTGCCTGGTGTGAAAATGGGAAACCACGGAAAACCACTTTCAGGGCTGCCGATAGTGGGATTCGAACCTACTATCTCCCGGATGCAAGCTCACAGCCGCGCGCCTCTACGCGCACGGCCAACTCGCCCGGTAGTCATCTATATGGTGAGACTTATTGTACAATGGCCATGACGTTGCATGAAATGAAAGGCATCATGCCTTGACCTTAGGCGTGCATTAACACGTTTTGCGGTTCATTGTTTTTATTACAAGCCTTTTGAAAATTAGTGATATCATGATCCTGATTCTCAGTGTACTTGTAAACTGTGCGAGTGATCGTGTGCTAGATATCGTGCACGAACGTGAAAAACAAAGAACAGAATCTGACTAAATTTTCCACAAATGAACTCTATTTTAGTTTAGATATTCTTACACTTTAAAGTGTGCAGAATATAGAAAAGGGTGCGGACGATATGCCGTAAACCACTTAGCTGCATTAAATATTTAAACAAATGTCCCTTCTGTCGTTTTAGGCATTATCTGTTCCGAAAACTATACCTTATTTCATACCCAACTGTCGTCATTTCACCGTAGACATCGGCAGTGTTCTTTTTGCTCAGAAAAGTCAAAACAGCACTGAAAGAAGTTTTTCTCATTACCCGTACACACTAAGGCAAAATGCATGCCCTGTCTCATAGGGGTTATAGTCTTAAACTTCAACCTCCAATGGCTGCCAGTCGAGCCCTTCAAGTGGTTCTCCTTTCCAGCAATGAGTCCCACGTTTAGCTATGACTCATCTGTATAGATAATTGCTTTCCCAAAGCCCTAAACCTTTTCACCTGTCGTACGCCATCAACGAATGATACAATTTCGCTCTGTAAATGTAGCCGATTTCCCCTTCTTAGTTATTCAAATTCCATATTCTGAAAGAGCATACGGAAGCAGGAACGTGAGAAATCTGGCAACGGTACGTTCGTAAATTAACTTCAGCTAAACTTACATTTTAAAGTGAGCATAATAAAATGGTGCGAACCATACACCGTAACCCCCCTGCAGTAGTCACGTTCTTGTTTTGTTTCCCCTTTTCGGTTTTACTTGAGGTATGTTCTTAAAACACTCTGTACCTACTGGTGGCGCTTCTTTAATCAAATCGCATGTTTGGAAAAGAAAATCGTAGGAAAATGATGTGAAGCGGTACTAGAAGTAACAGAGAGGAAACTGGCATCCTTTACGCTTGCCAGGGACTCAAACCGACTCGTAGTAGTATTCTTGCTGTTACATTCCTTTTAGATTTTTATAAATCTACAATATGCAACAATTTTCTGTGTTCCTATTGGCGGTTGTGACTTCGTTTCCTAATGTCTGTGATAGAGCTCGCATCATTGGCTACCGGCTTCCGTGAAAATGAAGAAACCGCAAAGTTTGTCATTGTGTATGCCGGCGATCCTTGATGCAATTCACTCTGCATGTATCCTGTAAACAGACCAATGGTCTGTCACTCCCCCGACCTAACGAAAGCAGCAGCTAAAACTAAAGGACGTCGCTTCGCTAACCTGGGGGCTTCCTGCCCCATACATCCCTTTGCTTGCTGTGTAAGTCAAGGACAGGACCTAGCCAAAGCAGATCAATCAATTATCTTGTCTTGCCACTGTCACTTTTTTAAAAAGAGAATCCCGTCCACAAGGCATTCAGTGTTGATTAATTCAAGTTTTGTCCACTGCTATTGCTTTGTCGCTTGATGCACCGATAATGGCAAGCCTGTTTTTGTTCCTTTTTTGCCTTAAATCGTACATCCAGAATGAAAATAACATTAATATGGCAAGTCATATATGCCATTTGATTAGTTTAAATGAATGCGTTTTTTCAGAAATGTTTTGATGTATACATGGAGATAGATCACCAGAAGAGATTTAATGCTACACGGTACCTGTTCATGCACAAGCAAGAAAATATATCAGGTTGGCCTTTTTTTTTAGTTTGTATCATAGACAATGGAAGAAAATATGGTTGACATGACAACCCTGTTGAGTATATTGTATATTGTGACCTCGTCCGAGTCTCGCACATGTTGGATCTCTAATCTATCTTGCGATTCGCGTTAAGAAAGCTTTACCTTTCTTCTTAACCTTCAATGGCTTTTTCGCAATACCCTGTTCTAGAAGCTTCCTAAAATTTTAAAATGTTCGGAAACCTGAAACATTGTTTTTATTTCCCTCGCGGCCTATCAGTACTGTGCATTTTGCGTGAATCGCCTTTCATAGTGAACGTCCATTTTATAAATATTACAGTTAAAATGTTAAAATAAAAGAACGGAGAATAACGCGAGGAACATCAAGCAACAGTCTCAAAATGAAATGAGCTCATGGTATTGCATGTTTCGCGCATGTAATATTTTATCGGAAATTTTAAATATTTTCAAAATATTCATCTCCAAAGGAGAATACGGTACCCACAGCAAACAAATCAAAAGGTTTTATTGTTTGAGAAAATCATCTGTACAAGGAACATAGGTACAATACCACGTGCTCATTCTTTTTTCAGTGACTGTACATTCCGTACACACTACTGCCAAGGATTGTAAATGAAGTATTAACCACAGCATTTTTTTGTACAACTAACACGTTGACAACACAAGGCAAAGCAAAGAACTGTTTGGAAGGACGTTGCAGAAGAAAGTACCCGAGTATGTGTTCTGTAAGTAACCTGTAAGAATTCTTATCTTCGGTATACATTGCCTGTAAGTTAAAGACAAACAAATCGCTATTGATACGAGTGTAACGAGTAATGAACGTTCGGTTTGGTTACAGTTGCTGCGCTGCGAGCATTAGCCCGTACTTATTCAGGGCTATGCAAGACATTACAAAAGCCACTGTGCAGAGTTTATACTTAAAATAAATTCAATTGCCATTTTTAAAAGGCCGCAACAGTTAGGTCATCGGTCCCTAATGATACGAGGTGCAACAAAATGAAAATTAAAGCTTCGAAATGTATCGACTGACAAGAACTTAAAATGAATGGTGATGAAAAAAAATCAGTGGATCCAATTCACAATGTCTTAATTACTGGGATGATGCGTATTATCTAAAGGGGTCCAAAAACCAGGTCACCGGCCCCTTATGACGGTACTAATCATTGGTAAAGCAGAACCATGGTATTCCTCCTATAGTGGTACTAAACATGGGTAACAGACTCGTGGTGTTTATCGCATGGTGGTACTAATCACAGATAATGTAGACCCATGGTGTTTCGCAGATTAGGGCACCACTCACAAGCAACGCAGACCCATGGGGTTCCTCACATAGTGGGACTAATCACGGGCGCCGGCATTCCCGTGGTGTTCGAATACTCACGGTGTCGCTCACATAGTGGTACAAATCATAGTGTAGACCCACGGTGTACGACACATTATGGTAACGCCTACAGGCACCACAAACTCATGGTGTTCCCCTTATAATTGTACTACTCTCGGGCAACGCAGACCAGTGGTTTTCCTCACATAGTGGTACTAATCACGGGAGCCAGCCAAACCCGTGGTGTTTCTCACACAGGAGTACTAATCACATGCAACGTAGACCCATGGTGTTCCTCATATTGGTACTACTCCTAGGTAACGCAGACCCATTCTGAACACAACGGAACCAACACATTCGAGTGCAGACCTCGGCACTTACTCTTGCTAGATACTTGTCTATGCAACCGAGCGCTCACCTCGGTGGAATACACACGATCACACTTCTCACAAGCAACGCCCAGATCCATAATGTTCCTCGCATAATGGTACTGCTCTTAGGTAACGTAGACCCATAGTTTCCTTCGCAAGGAGGTACTAGTCGCAAGTAACGTCAACTCATGATGTTCCGTACGTAATCACAACTAGTCTCATGGTTCTAGTGTAGTCATCCCTTAGTCGCCCCTTTTAATCGCCTTTTACAACAGGCAGGGGATACCGTCCCCCCACCCACAGGGTGTTAAAATAAATTAAGCCTTCCTTAACATTTTTTACGCATTCATCCCTTATCTAACGTTGAAGTATAAAAATTCTTTGAGTACAGTTTTGAAGTATACAGTATATTTATTCAAAACTGGTCGTTGGGTTTGAACATGCTCTTTACTAAACCATTGACCTAGGGAGCTCATCAGTCGCAGCTGCTTTCCACATATACAGTACACCAGTCATCATGCAAGTTTCAGAATATGACTACTATTTAGGTTATTACGACGTGATATACAGCGTTATTCAGCTAAGATGTCCACCTCAACTCTTGAAACGTATCAAAAATGTTACTTTCAGCAATAAATCCAAGGAACTTAATCAGGGTGACAATATCTGCTGAGAACTGTGCTTTGAAACAAGTAAAACTGCAAAACATAAATTCAGAGTTACGATTATTTTTTAATATCAGAACTACTTCTCGAGAAAAAGGAATGTATTGAAATGTGCTTCATTTACCAGCCGGAACTGTCGTGTTCGATCCGCGCTACATGTTGATAAGAGTTCCTTCTTTCGATTTGCTCTGCCTGTATATCAGGACACGGTCAAAAATTATGTGAGAAGTAATTTTACAATTCTGCTCTTTGAATTGTATTTGAAGCTTAAATACGACCTAATCAGACTCAGTTTCTGATTTAGTATAAGTTATTTACCCGCAGTACGATATTTGGTATTAGCTTGCGATCTTTAGATCTATGATTAAAAGCATATTGATAGTCGAAACTTAGGTCAGAATTTGACACTTTAACAAGGCTACAAAAATTCACGAACTCGTTTGGAAATTTGCCAGCTACTGTACAAATCATCGTAATGTCGTAGTGCCCTAGTTCATGAAAATAATTACAAAGCTAGGTGAAAACTTCACAACCAAGGCAGGCTAAAAAACTAGCATGAGACAGTTGCTGCAAAAATTCATGCAGCTTCAAAGTTCAAGAAAGGCATAAAATGTGAACGTCGAGTTTGCAAACAAGACTTCTGAGACTCCGTATGAATTGTGCAATTACTTTCCTCAGTGTTAAAATACGAAAGACTGCTTAAATTTTAGTTTACATCGGTCGTACGGACTACGCCTTAATTTTCAATTACCGCCACTTCCTCGAACTCAAACTTAACTCGCTAGAGAAGCCAAACATATGCAGATATCTTCAAAATAATATAGATATACAATTGTGGTGTTCATTGAGATATCGAAGTAGGCCTACATAATAAATATAAAACTAACGTACGTTCCTAGCAGAGCATCGTTATAAGACAACCCGTAATTGATCTAAGAGTGAAAACTTGCGAAAATGTCAGCATATCAGTACTGTACAGTGCCATATTCAACACTAGTGTAACATATCGCCAACGTCAAGGCCAGAACCCAGGAGAAGGTACTGGAGTATGACGCATAGCTCTTTGATTGGCTGAGACTTCGAGGAGAGTTTAACACGCCACGTGATGTACAGTCAGAGAGCCTTACCTGAGGACATGCCTATAAAATGTGTGTAAACTCCAGATTTGCCATCAGAAGTGGTGGAATATCGTCGCATAACTTAATAAGCTGAGTGATATTGGTATGTGTTTTTACTATCGAGTTTCTTGAGCTGATAAACAATTTTCTTTATGTACCTTTATAATGTGTGTTCGATATCTTTTTAAAGGAAATGGCTGGTAATTTCGAGTCTCTGAAGAAGGTCATTCAGCTGCCTCTTGTGGAAGCTATGTTGAAAAGCTCTTCTGCAGTTTACGAGAGAATTAAAAATTCGAATGGAGTCGTCAACTGGACGCTGTCCGTGACGGAGTCCACTGTGCAGAAGGCTCTAGAGATGGTAGGGGTTTCTGCTCCCATCCCGGGTTCTGTTGCTAAGAAACTAGACCAGGTGTTAATCGATGGAATAGCATTTTTGGAAGAAAAAATGCCGATTGTGAAGAAGACTCCGCAGCAGGTGAGTCGTCTTCAATGCTCTTTATCAGTTTGTATTCGGGAGATAGTGTTGGAACCGCACTGTCGGCAACTCTGGGTTTTCCATTTTTCACACCACGCAAATGCTGAGTCTGTACCTTAAGGCTACTCCCGAGCCCTTTTCTATCCCATCGTTGCCGTAAGACCAATCTCTGTTTGTGCGACGTAATGCAAATTCTTTCATTAAGGTTAATGAGGCAGACTTGAGATTAGTGGTTGCCTTGTCCCTGAAGTAACTTCTGTCTGTACTTCGTACAGCTGTAGAGAGCAAAATGCTAGTGCGCTTTTAAAACTTTGCGAATAAGCAAACCTTTTAAAATTTCTGTTCGTAATGCGTCTTTGCCGTTCAGCAACAAAACTTCTTTTGTTATTTCTGCCAGCTTAGTGTAATAAGTTCTTTTTTTATCTTAAGATTTCCTGAAGTGCTTGCTACACCTTCGACCTGTTAAATGTATTGATTAATTTTGGTTGAGTGGAAAATTCTTCCCTAAACCTAATACCGAACACTGTTTCACTGCAGTTTTCTCTCGAATTACTAGCTGGTTCGCATAACATCTTACCGTAAGATTTTCTCCCATTATTCAATATGTACGAATTTGGACTTTTTTTTTTTTTCTTTCGACCTTTCTTTAAATTTGTCATCTGTCACAACTTGTTTCTAAAGAAGCGCTATTTCGAACGCTAATTCAGTTCCGTGCCCTACTTAGAACACGCTTCGCTTTTCTTCTCCCATATCCACTTTTAAAAGTCATATCTTAAAGCTGCTCACTTTCAACATAAACTTGGTCATTTCGATCCTTGCTCTTTTCTTTTAAATATACTTTAATTTTCAATTGGATTTCTTTTAAATTTGTTACTTACGTTAGTGGAGACACTCGCTCACTCTCACTTCCACTTCTCTGAAGTTCAAACTCTTACTGTTTTTTCTCTTTTTTTTTTTTTTTTTTCGGTTAAAACTTCTTTCTCAGAATTCTAATGACAATACTCTCGATAGTTCTACTCCCCCTAAAATGTACATTTTGTTTTAGCAAGTCTTCTCTTTCCCCCGCCCCCCACTCGGATAAAGTTCGACATCGAGCTTGTCCTGTCATTCTTCAATCAACATTCTATGTGCTTTTTCTTCACTCTTAAACATTCTTAACTTCCCTACTTTCTTTGCAGATCTATCAAGAGGCTAAGGACTACGTATCCTCAGGGTGTCAAAAGCTAGACAATTACAAAGAAAAATTTTTCTCATTGGCGAAGAACTCCGTCGATCAAACGAAAGAAAGGATTACCTCCTTCGGAGACACCGCAACCCAGCCGTTACGAGACGCTGTCAAGGCCTCCGAAAAATTCGTTGATGAAAAACTCAAACCAGAAGCTACAGGTAATTAAGTTATAATTACAGCTCTGCTTCTTGATCTCTTTTCGGATCATTTCATATTGACCTCCTGTTAGGTTTGCTTCTCTGCTAACCTGTCTCTTCGTATCGCCTTATTTTGTAACTTCTTTCTCGTTAAACACCCCTGCCCTCAGTCTCCCCCAAAATTTAGCCATTAATGCTTCTTGCATAGTCTCTAAGTGACATTGTAATTTATTCCAACGTTCAAAGACTTCCTGATATTTTCTTCACTTTCATTACCTGAATATTTCGGTAAACTTTCTAATACTCATCGGTTCCTCCCTATCGAATCCTTATTCGTAGGGCAACGTACCTTCTCGTGGCTTCGCTCTTTTTAGTTTTTCCTCGCTTTAAAAGTATCATTCGCATGCTTCCTCTCCTTGCCCCACCGAACTTCTTTGCTAATACTGATACTTCTCTCTGTTCTAGCAATCTACTTTTAAATCGTGGAGTGTTCTCAATGCGACGTTCTAGATGTTTTGAAACTCCTTAGGTTCTATTATCGATGTCTCTCTTTAACCTTTTTTTTTTTTTCATTTGTTTTGAACGAATGAGAATGTGCTCCTGTTTGTTACCGGCAAAGATCCGGCATGGTTTTTTCATGATCGCGAAATAAAACTTCCATTAGAACAAGATCACCTGTTACGCTTCTGTCACTACAATGTAATAAACGTAATTTTATTTCGGCCAATTCCTCCCTGAATAACACTCCTATATTGTGCACGTTTGACCCATTAATGGTTCTAGTGTTCTTCCATACTAGAGTACTCCAGTTTGAATAAGTGTCCTGTATTTTCATATTCCGTTATGTCTTAAAGTAAACGAACTTCTATCTTTTCAGCACTTGCCACTACTGTTGCGACTGTTCCTGAACAAGTGCTGGGAGCTGTGGCGAAGCTTACTGGAGACATAACTTGCAGTACTTGCCAGAAGCAAACGGCTGCGGCATCTACTGTACCCGCAGTGACTGTACCTTCCTCCACTTCTGGAACTCAAATCTCTGCAGCAGGCAAAGCAACTTAGCCATTTCCTCACGTTTCACATTATACATGTATTTAACTTTAATTGTCTTTTGTATTTAATATGTAATTCAATTCTTACTGCTGCTGGATCGGCATATATTTCAATTAAACATTTAAATGAGAATTAATTATTTTGTTTGCATTTCTTCAACTCTACCCATACTAAAGTTCCGTTTAAGGCACCTGAACGTTAAGTCTGCGTGTTGCTTTTATAGGCATAAAGCGGTGTAGTCAACAGCTAAAAGTGTTCATACTCAGGGCTACCGAATATTTATATCCTCGTATCACCTTACTAATCAACAGGCATGGAAAAACTAAGACAAACGAAACTTAAAAAATTCAAATTTCTGCCACGATTAATTTTTTTTCAACTTTATAACACTAAGGCCTGCAATGAACAACTTACAAATACATTACAGGTAGTGATAGGCGAATGATACGAAAGTTCGAGCCGGCCCGATACGCTACGTAGGTTCAATACAGTATCGAACCTGTTCGAATTGTCAGGCTACCCCACACATAGACTATGCGGAGCGTGGACGGACCAGTCGTCGTATTACACTACCACTAGGTACACTCGGTACATTTGTGTGGGGTGGCGAGCACAACGTTCTCTGTGAACGGAAAGAGCATTTGTTTAATAGTCCGACTGGTAGTACGAACAACAAATTTTATGGTAAGCTATTTCTTTCGTTAACATTTAACTATGCATTTTTACACTTTGTCCGCTCTTCAGAAATGCATTTCTGTATAACTTTGTCGTGCTTTGCAGGCTTAATGTTGTTAATCATTACTTTAAGCACCGATGGTTAATATGTTTTTCGTATGCTAAGTTATTTTCTCAACTATTAATACATTAGGATAGACGAACTTGTTATTACTTCAGACAGCGCAGAAAATGGCCGGTAGAAAAAGGTCATGGACTTGGGACTACTTTGAAGAGCTTCCAGACAAACGAGTAAAATGCACACGATGTGATAAAATATTAACAAGATAGTGAAAATACATCTATGATAAGACACTTAAAAATTCATAATGTTCGTCCTTCGTCGAATGACACCGTTCCAAATGAGGGGGACACACCTCCAACTAAAACGACGTCGACATATGCAGGTAAAATACCCTTAAAAGGCTCCTTTTTTTTTTCATGAATAGTACAGTGGACAGCCGCTCGCATTAGATTGGTGAAGGGCTCAGAATGTCCGCCTGGACAGGGTCCACGAATTTACTCTACTGTTGAGGTATACAGATTTTACGTGCGTAAGCATTACGTTATGAAACCATAAATTTACTCATTGATTGGCAATTAGTCCGCCTCTGTGGTGTAGTGGTTAGCGTGATTAGCTGCCACCCCCGGAGGCCCGGGTTCGATTCCCGGCTCTGCCACGAAATTTGAAAAGTGGTACGAGGGCTGGAACGGGGTCCACTCAGCCACTGGAGTTCAACTGAGTAGAGGTGGGTTCGATTCCCACATCAGCCATCCTCGAAGTGGTTTTCCGTGGTTTCCTGCTTCTCCTCCAAGCTATTGCCGGGATGGTACCTAACTTAAGGCCACGGCCGCTTCCTTCCCCCTTCCTTGTCAATCCCTTCCAATATTTCCATCCCCCATCAAGGCCCCTGTTCAGTATAGCACGTGAGGCCTCCTGGGCAAGGTACTGGTCATCATTCCCAGTTGTATCACCCGACCTAAAATCTCAAGATCCAGGACACTGCCCATAGGGTGGTAGAGGTGGGATCCCTCGCTGAGTCCTAGGGGAAAAGACAACCCTGGAGGGTAAACGAACTAAGAACGAAAAGAAATAATACCGAGCTCCGTAGCTCCAGTCACTTCAGTGCGGCCAGTATCCAGTATTCGGGAGATAGTAGGTTCTAACCCCACTGCGGGCAGCACTGAAGATGGTTTTCCGTAGTTTCCCATCTTCACACCAGGCAAATGCTGGGACTGTACCTTCATTGAAGCGACGGCCCTTTCCTTCCCGCGTCTAGCCCTCTCCTATCCCAATATCGCTATAAGACCTATCTGTGTCGTAGCGAGATAAAAACAAATTGTAAATAATTGTCTATTAGTTACCAATAAAAGTACACAATAATAATAATATAGATTATTCCCCCCCCCCGCCCACCATCCCTGATGCGCCTCTGACTTATGGCCAATATGTAATAGTGTCGAGGATAGTAACAAACGTATGTTCCTGCAATGGTACGAATTACTCGCATATATGCAAATAACGTTGCCGCCACATTATACGAAGAACTTGTGACGCGTCGTCTTTGTACTGTACATTCAAATGACGTTTTGGAGGCAGTCGGTATATTCTGGGGAGGCATTTGCAACGAATCGTCGCACATTCACAGATTTTGGCTGTGTCTAAACTGAAGATACAGTTTGAAGGGATTATACGCTCAAAATATACAGAAGTGCACAACAAACACAGGACGAGGCGGTATCGCCTAGCTCAGTAATCTAACACAGCCTTCTTGAGGTTTCTGGCTGATAACAAGCACGCCGCTAGGTCGCCGCGCGCCCAAAAGCTCGAGCAAAGCTCGAACTTGTTCGAACTTCGACGTTATCTGTTCGAGCAGCTCGAGCCGGGCTCAAGCACATCGCTAATTACAGAAGAACTATGTACTCGACTGTAGGCTGTCTAAATGAGTTGTCCCGACCCCCTGAAACTTAGAGGTGGATAGTCCTATACTAGTCTCATTTTATGGAAAATGAGACTTCCGTCACAAGTCTTTATTGTTATATAGTTCCTCTTCCGGGTTGAACCGTGTTCTTGTTTTCTGTAAAGTTTGCCGATGTTCCGAATATATTGCAGTACTCTTTGTCAAGGCGACTGAAATACCCCTACTCGATCCGAGGTAATCAGGCTGTTTGATTGCTGCCTGGGAGACTGATTACCTCTGGGAAAGAAACTAAATAACTCTACATACCGTGCGAGCATCATCATCATCATCATCATCATCATCATCAAATGCTTTCATTCCCCACCCTGAAGGGGTGGGGCGGGCCACCTAGATGGCAATGCCCTCTCTCTGGCCAAGAGATGCGGGCGGGTTGGGGAGGTGTGATGGAGGAAGGACGTGGGTAAAGGATGTGAAGAAGGAGATAGGAGGGGGTTTGGTCTCTTCGCTAACGACTAACTTTATTTCGTTATCATTTACAGGAATTTTTTGTTGCTTGCTTTTTTTTGCTCTGGAGAATGAGCGTTGTTACAGAAAGACATTTAAATTCTTTTCGGGGAAAAAAGTAAAAATATAGAATTACATGACTGGATAAAATAATTAAATAATACAAAGTAGGAAAAATCGACCGATGATCCTTCTGGAACTGGAAGAGCGATGGGAGTTTGTCGCTGATGTGGTGCTGGAGCTTTCTTCCCCTATCATTGTTCTATTTGCTGACTGGAAGCTGCAGTGTGCACAGAAGGGAAGAGTTAGAGGTGGGGGCTGAATGAGGGACAGGGTTCAGACAAGTGTTTCCAATGGGGTGAAATGGAAGTGAGTATTTAGGCCGGAATATGAAGTTTGAAAGTGGACATTGACGGTTTGGTTTGCGGCAGCTTGTAGGTGTGTCAGGACGAGAAGACGGTGGTACGGATGAATATTGTAAAGGGCTATGGTGACGAATCGAATCAAATCCTCGACGGTAGGGGATGGGAAAATAGTGCGTCTGGGACTGGTAGGTGGATCGACTGTGCGGATAAGTGCGACGAGTTCGGGGTTATCAGGAGGAGGGGCGGGACGGTCGTTACATCTGTGGGCGTAGGTCGGATGTGCTTCTCCACAGGAATTGCAGACAGGAGGTTGCGCAGTGTTAGGACACTTGTACGTTGGATGTGCTTGTGAACAATGCCCGCACTTAGGGTTCGGAGCTCGACACTTGTTGGTCGTGTGTGAGTAGATTGCGGTGGGGGTGCACGTGAAGATTCAACTTGGTAGTCGCGTCGGTAGATGGACACGCCCGAAGCCAGCATCCTGTCGAAATCTGCGGTGGTAGGCAGTAGAATTCTCACCATGTACGTTGGGCCTGTTGCATTCCGGATTTGGTAGGCTTTACAGGCTGGAATACCTTCGAAGTTCAATTCGGTGACGATTTCCTCCTCGGTGATAGTTGGATCTATACCACGAACCATACAGCTGAAGAGGCTATGTCTGGGAGGCGGAGGTGGTGACTTGAGCGCTGGTTGTGACAGAAGCTTGAAGGGAGCGGCGGAACCAAGTTGACCTGCTCCAATGGACAGAGTGTGTTTTTGGGCGGTGAGGTCTCCATTCAATTTGATGATAATGCCATTGGTGGTTGATCGTATGTCTGCAGTCTCTTCACGGCGCATATTAAACTTAAGGAGGGTAAAAAGGATGTTGCGTGGGGATCGGAAGTGCTGAGTTGGATTTTCAAGGAGATAGACGTGGATACCAGTAGGTGTGGTCTGAAGAGAGCGTGAATTGTTGAGAGGACGGCGAGCTCCTGAGACTGGAAAGGAGTCGTTGGTGGGAAGAAGAGGAGGTTTAGATGCAGTTTCCGTAGGAATACTTGGAGATTGATCTAGATTGTCCTGACGAGTATCTGGCATGTTGACCGCCAAGCGTCGGGTTGGTTGTGCATCTTCTAGAGGGCTGTTGGTGTCCCACGTTGGAGATGGAAATTGTGGTAGAAGTCTCGCCTGGTAGTTGGGATCAGCGAAGGACATGATGGCAGCATGGTAGGCTACGGTGGCGGAGTCGAGGGCGACTGACGCAACAGAAGTCGTCGATGTAGTGGTGGCACAGGTCTCGCTGGTGGTGGTAACGATGTAACGATACATGACGATCCAGTTCGCTGCTCTGCAATATTCGGTGGAGAAGGCAGAAACGTAGACTGTCCTCTTGGTGAGTGGGGAGCAGGAAATAAGTCTCCCTGAAGGAAGAATACCAGTCCTGAGGTGAAACCTCAATTCGAGCACCACTCGGTCCACCTGTCTATACACTTTATAAGCGACTATAAATCGCCGTGTTAGAGTTTGGTGTGCGGATGTCGACGGACGTGAAGACTTAAACAGTGCTACAAACTGTCACTGCAGTCGACGAAGGATGTGCGAGCTTCATTTCTAAATCTTAATGGTCTTGTATATATTGAAGGACGTGTAGAGTTGCTTACATTAATTCTTATGGTTCATGACAAGAGTAGCCTATCGGACAATTGAGAAATGTATTCTTCGAAAATACAGCCTTTCAGAATAGCTAAGGGACATTTTTTCAAAGAGGTCAAGTACATGGAAGCCGCAGGGCGAAAAATTATGCCCTCTTACTTATCTGTTTCCGTAGTTACCTGATGAGCCAGAAAAAGTCGCGAGTTACCTACACTGGCGGGGGAAATTTCACTCACCCCATCATCGCTAGGCTGAATGTTATTCAACCAGTAAGTGGGTCAGTCTTGTAGAAAAGGAATTTTGTACCTTTTAGTGAATACCTGAAATTGTTTTCAAATTTGGAAAAGGCCGAAACTTACAATTTGGAATACAGGAGTCAAGGGCCGCGAATGCAGTGACGTGTATTAGGCTTCTTGGTCCTGATGACCCCTTTAAGCAGGACGATGCCCGCATCACTTGATTGAGTCAAGGTTATCGGAGACCTCGTCATCCCAACAATCTGCCGAATCTGCTGGTTAACTGTTGGCATGGGGAGTTTCTGACGAATCTTAATGCTGGAAACATACCATGGCGAACGGGTCATGCGCCACAGTACCTTGTTCTGGAACACTTGGAGTCTCCGAATATGCGTCTTGGAAATATAGCACCAGGCCTCACAGCCGTAGAGGACGATCGGGCTTATGAACGCGAAGTATAATAACCTCTTGATGTAGTCGCTTAGATGCCGATTCGGTAGCAGAGGGCGCATTGCTACTCTTCGGGCGCTGGCAAACTGTAATGCCTGGTCTATATCTCATCTCCAACTTAATTCCATGTCCAGAATCAAACCAAGGTACTTGACCTTGGTCAGCCGTGGTAACTCGGTCCTCCGAATGCTAAGATGACGAAACATCGGTTTCCTCCTCGAAAAGAGGATCGCCTGGGTTTTGTCCTGATTAATTTTGACCTTGTTCTTGGTACACCAGTATAAAAAGTGGTTAATCCAGGCTTCCATTTTCGTGATGGCACCGCAATGTCGTCGCTGAGCGGTATAAACTGCAATGTCATCAGCGAACTGTTGAATCTCTACCCCTCCCACACTAGGGAGATCGTTCACATATAGGGCATGCAAGGTTGGCAACAGTGTCCTCCCTGGGGCACTCCTGCAAGTAAAGGACGAAGGGAGGTGTTTTCACCATCGCAGGTGACAAAAAATTGGCGATGACACAGATAGGAAGCAATAATTTTGACATAATAGAGGGGGACTTTGTACAGTTCCTCCAGTTTCACAATGAGGTTGTCGTGCCAGACAGTGTCAAAGGCTTTATCTACGTCGAAAAAGACCGCTGGCACGCTGCGGCGTAGTGTGAACGATCTCGTAGCATATTGGACCAGGCGCAATACCGCCAATGGAGCTGATCTTTTGGACCGGAAACCAAACTACTCCGGTCTCAATATCCTATTGGACCCAAGGTAAGAATTGAGGCGTTTGAAAATAAGTCTCTCGAAAATCTTGGAGAGGTGAGATAAAAGGCTGATAGGTCTGTAATTTTGAGGAAAAAGCCTGTCTGTTCCCGGCTTTGGGATAAGGCAAACCTTTACCGTCTTCCAGACCGGTGGGTAATAGCACATGGAAAGGCAGGCCGTGAAAATGGTGGCAAGGAATACCACCGGCCTGTAGGGGAGGGACGTGATCTCCCTAGCAGTGACCCTATCAGTCCCGGGAGACTTATTCTCACTAAGTCCTTCAATACACTTGCGGACGTCCGCAAGTGTGATGTCAGTCACAGTGTTACGTGGCGTCCTACTTTGCCTGCAAGCTGTAGCTTTTCGTTCAATCTGTCGGTCGGTACGGTCGTCATCGTGGCGGGTATAATGTACTATACAATGGCTCTCAATTGAGTCAGCGAAAGCTTCAGCTTTCTCCGAAGAGGAGAATACGAGTCCCTGTCGGCCATGAAGGGCACGACGAGGTTCCTGGGTTCGATTCAGACCGCGAGTAACCCTCCAAAATACGCGGTCTGAGTAATTTTCAGTGAGAGTGCGACAGAGTTCCTCCCATTTTTCAATATTATGTTCCAGCAGTCGTTGGCGGACGATCTTGGCAAGTTCCTTGTATTCTGCCCGGTCGGGTGGATCGCGAAAGAGTTGCCACCTCTTCCGATAGCGACTTTTTTTTATCTTGATCAAGTCCTTGAGGAGATCTGGAAGACCCTCTTCAACGTGTGGACTGCGGGCCGAATGGGAATTTTGAGCAACTTCCTGGATGCGTTTCCTAGCGTTGAGCATCTTACGTTTAATGTGCTCAACTGCCCTGTCAACATCATCCCGGGTGCGAATGTCGATAGTTTTTAAATTTCGATCCACATGTTTGGTAAACTTGTGGTAGTCCAAGTTGGCAGGATGGATCGAACGAGTGGGCCCCTCTAGACACTCCCAGATAAGATTGCAGACAATGGGATTGTGGTCAGAATTTAGTTCGCTGGGGACAACAAAAGCAATGGTCCTGTTATAATACTTTGATACTGTCACATCGATGACGTCAGGCAACCCATTATCCGGGCATATTGTGGGCTCCGTGGGAGTTCCTGTCTTGATGCTTGCAATTGAGGTCACCAGCTTCTATGGTGGGTACGTGGCCAGGGTTTTTCAAAAGAGCATTTAGCTCGACGAGATTTAAAGGTGACGGAGGTGGTAAATAGGCCGAAAATATTCTGTAATGATAGTCCCGATGTTAGATTTCTATACCGAGGGATTCCAGCATGGAGTAGGGAGGGGGTCGAGCACGTGATGAGTAAGAGTAGACTTAACTAGCACGGCCACGCCCCCACCCTTCATCCCGGCCCTGTCTTTCCGGTAGGCTACCATGTTTTTGATTCTAAAACGCATATGCTCCTTCAAACACGTCTCACCCAATAGTATGATGTCTACGTTACGGTCAGAGATAAAAGCCTCAAGCTCATAACTCTCACCGATAACACTTCGACAATTCCAAGCACCAACCTTTAAGTCCATAGTCCGTAGCGTCTGTCGCGTCATCTAAGGGGCTGAGAAATACCGCATAGCGACATCAAACAGCACCAGGATCTTGTCAAAAGTGCTAGTGCACGAGCTCAATTTTGACAATGTATCCTTAAGTATAGGGATGAGTCTTGAAAAATTGATCTGCCGCAGCAGACCAATGATGTCACCTAGACCGGACAGGTAGGGAAGGGAGTTCCAAATGCTAGTAGAAGAGGTGGCAGCGGGAGATGTCGTAGGAATAGCAGCGCCACCAAAGAGGCTCGCGAACGAGATCCCCTCGGCGACAGGTCGAGAGGGTGGTAGAGCACTCTTTTTCTGAGCTTTGAGTCGCTCCGTTGTTTGCTTCTTAGCAATGGCATCTCGGAACAGTTGACATCCTACCCACGAAGCTGGGTGTTCCCCTTGACAGTCAACGCACTTCGCGGGTGCCCCCGGGGTAAGCGGGCAGGCAGCAGCCAAGTGTTTTTCTCCACACTTGACGCACCTAAGGGTCATCTTGCAGTAATTAGCGGTGTGGCCCAACCGCTGGCATCGAAAACAGTGGAAAGGCCCCTGGCGACCCCAGTATGCCTCAATTGTCACTCGAGAACCACAAAGGTAGCGAAACGAATAAATTGTCTTGCTAAATTCCTCATTCGGAAGAGTGACGCTGATCACACTCATAGGGATAACCTTTTTAGTGGTAGCATCCCTTTTCGTGTATTGGTAGGTATGCTTGTGTTCATACCCCCGTGCGGTCAGCTCTTTCTTGACCCAATAAACATCGACTGTTGAGACGATATTTCGTATAATTACCTTTGAAAACCGCTGGCTACGCAGCTGATAGGTATAAAAGTTCGCGTTTGCAGTGTCAAAATATTGAATCAACAGCCGGTGGTCTTCCTCGCAATCGGCATGATACTTAAGGGCATCCCTAGTGTTGATGACCCGAAGATAACCAGTGCATCGCTGTTTTCAGTACCGATAGTGCTGCTAGTAATTTGTTTTTATCATGAACCACTACCGGCGGCAGATACTTTTTCTTGGGGTTTGTTGCAGTTGCACTTCCATGGGCTCGACCCCTCCCCCAACCAGGAGCTGTGGCTTTGGCGGTCCCATTCCCGTCACTCACAGGCGGTGTTGGCGCCGAACGGGAGGTACTCGTAGAGGGGGCGGCAGCAGTCTCTGTCCGTGGTGTCGCAGACTGTGCGGGCACTAGTGCCTCTGGCCCAGTGCTGCAACTGGTGGGCAATGCCGAAAGGGGTTCAAATGGAATTTTGAGCTTATTACACTGACTGACAGAGCAAATGCAACACCAAGAAGGAGTGGTCAGAACTTTATGCCAATTGCAGGGTAGACTGACGTCACTGAGGTATGCTCATGATGTGAAATGCGCCGCTGTGCTGCGCACGTAGCGAACGATAAATGGGACACGGCGTTGGCGAGTGGCCCACTTCGTACCGTGATTTCTCAGCCGACAGTCATTGTAGAACGTGTTGTCGTGTACCACAGGACACGTGTATAGCTAAGAATGCCAGGCCGCCGTCAACGGAGGCATTTCCAGCAGACAGACGACTTTACGAGGGGTATGGTGATCGGGCTGAGAAGGGCAGGTTGGTCGCTTCGTCAAATCGCAGCCGATACCCATAGGGATGTGTCCACGGTGCAGCGCCTGTGGCGAAGATGGTTGGCGCAGGGACATGTGGCACGTGCGAGGGGTCCAGGCGCAGCCCGAGTGACGTCAGCACGCGAGGATCGGTGCATCCGCCGCCAAGCGGTGGCAGCCCCGCACGCCACGTCAACCGCCATTCTTCAGCATGTGCACGACACCCTGGCTGTTCCAATATCGACCAGAACAATTTCCCGTCGATTGGTTGAAGGAGGCCTGCACTCCCGGCGTCCGCTCAGAAGACTACCATTGACTCCACAGCATAGACGTGCACGCCTGGCATGATGCCGGGCTAGAGCGACTTGGATGAGGGAATGGCGGAACGTCGTGTTCTCCGATGAGTCACGCTTCTGTTCTGTCAGTGATAATCACCGCAGACGAGTGTGGCGTCGGCGTGGAGAAAGGTCAAATCCGGCAGTATCTGTGGAGCGCCCTACCGCTAGACAACGCGGCATAATGGTTTGGGGCGCTATTGCGTATGATTCCACGTCACCTCTAGTGCGTATTCAAGGCACGTTAAATGCCCACCGCTACGTGCAGCATGTGCTGCGGCCGGTGGCACTCCCGTACCTTCAGGGGCTGCCCAATGCTCTGTTTCAGCAGGATAATGCCCGCCCACACACTGTTCGCATCTCCCAACAGGCTCTACGAGGTGTACAGATGCTTCCGTGGCCAGCGTACTCTACGGATCTCTCACCAATCGAACACGTGTTGGATCTCATTGGACGCCGTTTGCAAACTCTGCCCCAGCCTCGTACGGACGACCAACTGTGGCAAATGGTTGACAAAGAATGGAGAACCATCCCTCAGGACACCATCCGCACTCTTATTGACTCTGTACCTCGACGTGTTTCTGCGTGCATCGCCGCTCGCGGTGGTCCTACATCCTACTGAGTCGATGCCGTGCGCATTGTGTAACCTGCATATCGGTTTGAAATAAACATCAATTATTCATCCGTGCCGTGTCTGTTTTTTCCCCAAATTTCATCCCTTTCGAACCACTTCTCCTTGGTGTTGCATTGTCACTGTCAGTCAGTGTATATACTTTAACAGCTGAAATAGCCGAGGCTTTCTTCAGAGCATGCCGATGACGCGATTAACATTAACTTTACAAAAGACTGAGCATTGAACTTGGAGTCGTCAGATTTTTTAAAGCTGGCTAACATTTTAGCCTGTTCTTCAACTGTTTTGGCGCCCGTTAATAAGTGAATCATGGAGGTACTGGGCTGAGACCTAACAGCTTCCCCCAACTTTACCCAGTTGTAGTCCGTTGTCGTTGCAGGGATCGTCACCTGGTTGGCTGACTGGTTGGTCGGGACCCCACCACCATGTGGGGGCTCAGATATCATCACCCAATCATGTCCAGGTACAGGCGTAGGTCGGCAATCTCCAGCACAATACTCCCGTCAAACACTCGCGCGCACTCACTCAAACACAGTCCGGGCACAGAACAAAAGTACCACACGTCCGTCTTCTAGCAGAGTAAGTTCTCGAATCGCTTCGCTGCGGCTAGCTAAGGGACAGTGATGGAACCGTATTTCAATATCGGTTTAACGTACCTCTGGTGCAGAAACGCACACACCGCTCATGGAATAAAATACTGCAACAGCTGACAAAAATATAGTTCCAACAAACAGTAAAGAGCATCGAACGTTCAGTGCTCATGTAATGCAGAAAGCGTGCGAATAATATGGAATGAAAAGCATCCGCTACTAAACGAATTCGCAGGAGTTCTGTTCTAGACGTATAAAAAACATGTCCTGGCTGACTGATTCATCGCCGAGCCAAAACTACTGGACACAAAGAAATGAAATTTGGGGGATACTTTTATATTACGGGAATTTGCAGTGGATTACGTGTTTCGTACCTTCAGAACTGTATGCGAAGTAACATGGCTCTATTCACACGTTTAATGCGCATGTTAAAATGATATTTTCGTACGAACGCGCGTGACAGTAACGTGAAATATGATGAAGCTGAACAAAGTCGAGAGAGAATGGTGACGATTTCCGAATATATTGTACGGCACAGTTCCTGGTCCAAAGTTGTCCCGAATTCTCCATGATTCTCAGATTGCATGTTATACCTCTGACCACTGTCGTGGAACTCTGACACTGATGATACCTTCCTCAATATCTATCCTATCAAAAAGAGTACAATGGCTCTTTAGTTTTTCCCGTTGCCCACCTTGAAGTGACATGCACGCCATGTCCCACGGGACTTGGACTAAAAATTCAATATTTCTGCGTTATTATCCGTCGTACGATAAATACGTACATGGCATAAAGGAACGGAAATAACTTATTCTTAAACGTTTGTTGTATACAGTCTTTTGATAGCCTTAATGTTTATGAAGATATTTGAGAATAATATTCCTATAAATACCAACTCCATATGATTACCATGCCATATGCACCTGATAACACAATCCTGAGTGAGTAGAATCCGAGTACGTCGTTTGGTTGCAATCAGCCCATCATTTTTCCACTTTTAGGAATATACAAACAGATAGATAACAAGACAGACAGACACCAAAGGGAAAAGTTCTATCTCATGTTACCTTGGTGTTCAGATACGTTAGGTATATGTTATCTGAGAGAAATATGACGCATCCTCTTATTTTCTCCTGTTATGGATCCTTCAAATTACCGTACCTCTCCTATGGTGTCCGTCATTGGCTTCAGAGCATGGAGCCCTCCGTCATTTGAAGAGTAAGCGAAATTATGTGCAACAATTATATAAAATGACGGGGCGATCCACATATCGCCACTCTTGTGCCACCGAGCTCGATAGCTGCAGTCGCTCAAGTGCGGCCAGTATCCAGTATTCGGGATATCGTGGGTTCGAACCCCACTGTCGGCAGCCCTGAAGATGGTTTTCCGTGGTTTCCCATTTTCACACCAGGCAAATGCTGGGGCTGTACCTTAATTAAGGCCACGGCCGCTTCCTTCACACTCCTAGCCCCTTCCTGCCTCATCGTCGCCATAAGACCTATCTGTGTCGGTGTGACGTAAAGCAAAATAACAAAAAAACTCTTGTGCCAAAACCGCGAATGTGACAACGTCCTTTCTATCCATTATTTCCCTTAAGACTGGTCACGCCTCCCAGCCACATATTCATATACAGTCCATCAGAACAATTTTCACTGAGTTCATTTTCCTATGCTCGTGTGCAAAGGAATCAGTCAATCAATCAATCAATACTGATCTGCATTTAGGGCAGTCGCCCAGGTGGCAGATTCCCTATCTGTTGCTTTCCTAGCCTTTTCCTAAATGATTTCAAAGAAATTGGAAATTTATTGAACATCTCCCTTGGTAAGTTATTCCAATCCCTAACTCCCCTTCCTATAAATGAATATTTGCCCCAGTTTGTCCTCTTGAATTCCAAAGGACGAGCTGACTGCCGTAGTGAAAGGACATACGTGCCTCTCGCTGCGCGCTCTCTCTCCTTGCCAGGCGCTCTGTACTTTTCAAGTATCAGCCAGGCACTTGTACTTGTTAGTACATTTTCGAAGGAGCATTGTCTGAGCTGTAGCACTTTTCAGTGCTCGCTCTTTCTTCTGTTTCAGGATATCTTACAGGAGGACCAGGATGGAGAAGCCGACCCTACCAGTGAGACTGGTCGACTACGACTACCAGGGAGCCGTCGAGAAGCTACAAGACGCGCTTTACACGACGGATACCCCCAGCTATGAACGCCCGGGACTGGTGGTGTTCAACCGGCTGGGGGGAAGACGACCACCAGGGGACGCTCCACGTATTTGACAACCTGAATGCGACTGCGGAGTACATCGGAGAGCCACTCCTGCCGATCATCGGCATTATGGTTGCTACCTGGGCGATCATCATACGCCCTACCGACGCAGCCAGCTTCAGGGTCTACGAGGAGCGCGCGTCCCAGCAGTTACAGGTTGCCCGGCTACCAGGTCTCAGGGAGCACCTGGACGTCTCGGGCTACAAGGAGGCAGCCGCGCAGACGGAGCCATGGGCCGAGGACGACGGCGGCGCTCCCGAGCGCCGCGACGGCGCGACCCCAGTTGGAAAGCTGTTCTTTTCGAAGTACACGCAGACCAACAAGGCCGCCAACCAGGACCGTCGACCACATACCAAGGCGAAGTGGTCGCAGACGCAGGCCTACCAGGAGGGGCCTGTAACCCGGGCCAAAAGAGGAAAGCGCCCGTGATGGTGGATGGCAGCACGGCAGTGGACAAGGACGCCCCTTGGCGTGCTGAAGCCGCTGTGGTGGTGATCACCACTACACGGCCTGCGCAGCACTTAGGGAGGCGCCGGTGTGCGCCAACTGCTCGGGGGGCCACCCGGCCTCCCATCGCAGTTGCTCGGTCTACCGGGCCATGGCGCGGGCAGAGAGGAAGGAGGACCGACGTCATGACCCACCCCTTCCAGGAGGCCCCCGCCTCGGCGTGCTTGGCCTCATTCTCCGGGATCGGAGACTGGGTACGAGGTACCCCAAGGAGGTGGAGCCGTGCGACAGGCCCTAGTGGTACTCGACGCATGGCTCCGCAGCCGGCAAGGACCGTGCTAGTCACAGCAGTGCCCAGACGGACTGATCCCCAGACGATGGAATGGCAAGGAATTGGTTTATGTTTTGTGCATGTTACCTGTTCCTAACTAACACAACCTCTGGTCTTTCTCCAGCCCGCATCCTTGCATGTGCTATCACAAGATGTCAGGTTTTACATGTAGGCTCTTTCTTCTTTCTGCCTATGTGGTTTTTCCCTGACCCTTCAATACCATACTTCAACACCATATTCCTAACACAATCTCGCCTGGTAGCGTGTCTGACATGGAAACAGGCAGACACTCCTTGTATCACTTCCCACTCTTCCCTGCTATCTCTTTCTTCTTCTTAGAAACAATAGCATATCGGAGGCCATGTAGATTGAGTCGTTGGTTACGCGGGGGGAGCGGGCTTCGGGGGCCCCCCCGAAAAAAAAATCTTGAATTCCAACTTTATCTTCATATTGTGATCTTTCCTACTTTTATAAACGCCATTCAAACTTATTCGTCTACTAATGTCATTCCACGCCATCTCTCCGCTGACAGCTCGGAACATACCACTTAGTCGAGCAGCTCTTCTTCTTTCTCTCAATTCTTCCCAACCCAAATATTGCAACATTTTTGTAACGCTACTCTTTTGTCGGAGATCACCCAGAACAAATTGTTCGGTCCCGTTTTAGAGTTGCTTACTCGTGTTGAACGAGGCCTAGCTCTTCCCACAGTCCACGAAATGTACTTCATTAAGTGCAAAGGGAAGGCCAACATAATGTACATTACATACTTCATTTATTCACAAAACTATTTACACTGTACAAAATATACATTAGGACGCCGTGGTCCATGTTGTAGCGCACAAACACAATACTGTTACCCACGCTCATCCAAGTCTCGGAACTCACTGACGCCGGTGAGGCGCGTGGCTCTGTCCCCCTTCCACTGGGGCTGTAGCAGTCTGATTGTGCTGACCTCTGACGAAAAAAAACCACATGGCGTTCAACACAAATCGAGCTGCTTTTCTTTGGATTTTTTCCAGTTCTTGAATCAGGTAATCCTGGTGAGGGTCCCATACACTGGAACCATACTCTAGTTGGGGTCTTACCAGACACTTATATGCACTCTCCTTTACATCCTTACTACAACCCCTAAACACCCTCATAACCATGTGCAGAGATCTGTACCCTTTATTTACAATTCCATTTATGTGATTACCCCACTGAAGATCCTTCCTTATATTAACACCTAGATACTTACAATGATCCCCAAAAGGAACTTTCACCCCATCAACACAGTAATTAAAACTGAGAGGACTTTTCCTATTTGTGAAACTCACAACCTGACTTTTAACCCCGTTTATCAACATACCATTGCCTGCTGTCCATCTCACAACATTTTCGAGGTCACGTTGCAGTTGCTCACAATCTTGTAACTTATTTATCACTCTATAGAGAATAACATCATCCGCAAAAAGCCTTACCTCCGATTCCACTCCTTTACTCATATCATTTATATATATGAGAAAACATAAAGGTCCGATAATACTGCCTTGAGGAATTCCCCTCTTAATTATTACAGTATCAGATAAAGCTTCACCTACTCTAATTCTCTGAGATCTATTTTCTAGAAATATAGCAACCCATTCAGTCACTCTTTTGTCTAGTCCAATTGCACTCATTTTTGCCAGTAGTCTCCTATGATCCACCCTATCAAATGCTTTAGACAGGTCAATCGCGATACAGTCCATTTGACCTCCAGAATCCAAGATATCTGCTATATCTTGCTGGAATCCTACAAGTTGAGCTTCAGTGGAATAACCTTTCCTAAAACCGAATTGCCTTCTATCGAACCAGTTATTAATTTCAGAAACATGTCTAATATAAACAGAAAGAATGAAATCATCCTCTAGGAGCGGGTAAATATGTCATGCGAACATACATTCCTGCAGTACGGTACAGTAAGGTTACTGTTACCCGTGACTGTGGAAAAAACAAACAGACACGAAAGCTGAAAGCTACTGACATGATCTTGAATTGACCTGAAACGGATAAATATATCAAAATTTGGCTAAATAAATTACGTTAGAGACAACGTGTTTTTATTTATTGATAGGTTCTCACTAAAAGAGGACTTTTGGATATTCCATCATTAGGGGGAGGGGGAGGTGCAAATAGTTTAAATGAGTATATCTAAAAAACTTGACAGTTTAGAAAATTAAAAATTCGGAGTTTAGAATCTCCTTTCAAAATAAAGAAACACGTATTTTTTCGTTTTCTGGGCGGGGGGGGGGGCGGTGAGCAATGAGGTGAAAAATGGGTTCAATTATTTTTATGAGGATACTTATATATTAAAAACTGAAGATATTACAGACATGGAAATTGGTATTTGGAATCTCCTTTAAAAATAAAGAAACACGTATTTTTTTGTTTTCGGAAAATGCACTTGGGGGGGGGGGAGGTGAAAAGAAGTGAAAAATGGGGAGAATTTTAAAAATGTGCAATATACATTACATCTCAAAAAACCGAAGATGTTACAGGCATGCAAATTGGTATCTGGAATCTCCTTTAAAAATAAAGGAACATGTTTTTGTTTGTTTTCGGGAAATCTACTTAAGAGACTTAAGGGGGGGGGGAGATGTGAAATAGATTGAATCATTTTTATGAGGATACTTATATCTCAAAATCTTGAGACATTACAGGCGTGAAAATTGGTATTTATAATCTCCTATAAAAATAAACGCGTATTTTTCTGTTCTATGAGAATTCACTTTAGCGGGGGGGGGGGGATCAAAAGAAGTAAAAGAGGAGTTGGATTCTTTATATGAGGATACTTGTATCTCTAAAACTGAAGACGTTATACATGTGAAAATTGGTATACAGGCTATATTTTGTTTGTTGTCTGAGTCATCAGTCCACAGACAGGTTTGATGCAGCTCTCTATACTACTATACTACTGTACTCTATACTACCCTACCCTCGATAGCTCGATAGCTGCAGTCGCTTAAGTGGGGCCAGCGTCCAGTAATCGGGAGATAGTGGGTTCGAGCCCCACTGTCGGCAGCCCTGAAGATGTTTTTCCATTGTTTCCTATTTTCACACCAGGCAAATGCCGGGGCTGTACCTTAATTAAGGCCACGACCACTTCCTTCCAATTCCCAGGCCTTTCCTATCATATCGTCGCCATAAGATATATCTGTGTCAGTGCGACGTAAAGCAAATAGCAAAAAAAAAAAACTTTTTAATTTCTACGTAACTGCTGCAACCTACATCTGCTCTAATCTGCTTGTCATATTCATACCTTGGTCTACCCCTACCGTTCTTACCCCCTACAATTCCCTCAAAAACCAACTGCACAAGTCCTGTGTTTCTTAAGATGTGTCCTATCATTCCATCTCTTCTTCTCGTCAAATTTAACCAAAATGATCTTCTCCACTCACAACTTTGATTCAATATCTCTTTATTCGTGATTCGATCTATCGATCTCACCTTTAGCATTTTTCAGTAACACCACATTTCAAAAGCTTCTATTCTCCTTCTTTCTGAGCTAGTTATCGTCCACGTCTCACTCCCTTACAACGCCACGCTCCATACGAAAGTCTTCAAAAACATCTTTCTAATTCCTATATCAATGTTTGAGGTAAGTACATTTCTTTTCATAAGAAAGGCTTTCTTTGCTTGTGCTAGTCTGCAGTTTATGTCCTCCTAACTTATGCCTTCATTACTTATATTTCTTTTGTTTTGGAGTTATATATTTTCATCATGTACCTCTTACCCAAGACTCTGTCCGTATCATTCAGTAATTTCTCCAGATCTTCTGTAGTCTCAGATAAAGTAACAATATCAGCAAGTCTCAGAGTTTTGCTGATGATGATGATGATGCTTGTTGTTTTAAGGGGCCTAACATCGAAGGTCATCAGCCCCTAATGGTACGAAATGAAAGAACAAAAATTTCAAAGGCATCCACTGACCAAAATAAAAATAAAATATGTCATGAAGAATGAATGGATGGACAGGACCCAACAAAACACAAAACAAACAAACAAAAACCAGTGGATCGGACTCAATAGAGATCGAAAATAACATTATTATCGACCAAGGAACCACTTATAAAGCACAATGATGCTTGGTGTCTAAAGAGGGTGCAAAATCCATGTCTAAGGCCCCGCAGAATGGTACATGTCGCGAGTAAAATAGAACCATGGTAGGTGTCATGTTGGGGTATTATTCAGAAGAAGCGAAGACTCACGGTGTTCCACAAAAGATGGTACTACTCACAAGTATTGTACTTTGTACAGGTAACGCAGACCTATGGTGTTTCGCACACAATGGCGCCACTTACAGCCCACGCAAACCGATGAGTTTCCTCACCTAGGTGTACTAGTCACGGGTGCCGGTCCCAAGGGCCCCGTGGTGTTCCTCACATAGTGAGTACTAATCACAGGCAACGCAGACCCACGGTGTCACTCATATAGTGGTACAACTCACAGGCTACGCCCAGACCCGCGGTGTTGCCCACATGGGTACAACGCACGGGTACTGGAATCCACCCGGCCAGGCTTTTTACTGCAACGAATCACAAACATATTTCGTACCAAGTTAGTGATACTACTCGCAAGTACATGCAACCCATGGTGTTCCCCGCATGATGGTACGAATCAAGAGTAGTTTCATGGTTCTAATTCATTCATCCCTTGGTCGCCCCTTTTAGTCGCCTCTCACGACAGGCAGGGATACCGTGGGTGTATTATTCGTCAGCCTCCCCCACCCACAGGGGGTGTGTGTTTGGTCCGCGAGAGGTATTTTATTTCCCTCAAGTCCGCCGGCAAGCCGGTTAGGACCCCCTATCCGCCACCTGGGACGCGCCACGTGGGAGTATCACCTCTCCCCCTGCTACGCCTGCGTAGCTGGTTCGTGGAGTCTCAGAGTTTTGATTTTCTCTCCTTGGATTGTGATTACCTTTCCAAATTCCCCTTTGATTTCCTTTAGTGCCTGTTCTATATATACATTGAAATGGAGGGGTGAAAAACTGCAAACTTGCCTCACTCCTTTCTGGATTGCTGCCCCTTATTCAGAGCCCTCGCTTCTTATCGCTGCAGACTGATTTTCATACAGATTGTAGATAATTCTTCGTTCTCGGTATCTGAACCCGATCACTTTCAGTATCTCAAATAGCTTGGTCCAATCAATATTATCAACATTATAAAATGTCTTTTCAAGATCTACGAACGCCATGTACGTGGGCTTGTCCTTCTTAATTCGATCCTCTAAGATCTGACGTAAAGTCAGTATTGCTTCACGTGTTCCTACATTTCTTCTGAAGCCAAATTGATCTTCTCCCAACTCAGTTTCAACTTGTCTTTCCATTTTGCTGTAAATAATACGCGTTAACATTTTGCAGGCGTGAGATACTATACTAATGGTGCGGTAGTTTTCACACTTGTCAGCACAGGCTATGCCTTGACAGAACAGGAAGAGAAAAAGGAGGTTATAACAATCGCTATCTTACGCAAGCTGTTCAGAATTCTAGTCTTATTTTTCTTCTCTTAGACGAAGGTATACCCTAGACATGTTGTAAACACATCAGTCGATGTTCTGATCATATGTTGTATCGAGTACGGTGTTAGATTCTATTCTTAATCACTTTTTTTGTAATCTGATCTTCTTAGAACAAAGGTATCCCCTGACATGTTCTAAACACATTTTGTATCGAGTACAGTGTTCGATTCTAGTCTTGATCACTTATTTAGTGTTTCGAACTCATCAATTAATGTTCTGATCACATGTTGAGGTTAACAACATGGAGTGCAGTGTTCGATTCTAGTCTTGTTATGTTTCAATCTGATTTAATGTTCTAATCACATGTTGAAGTTAACAACATCGATTCTAGTCTGGTTATGTTCAATCTGATTTTCGTAGAACAAAGCTATCCCCTGGCATGTTCTAAACACATGTTGTATCGAGTACCGTGTTCGATTCTAGTCTTGATAACTTATTTAGTGTTTTGAACACATCAATCAATGTTCTAATCACATGTTGAAGTTAACGGCATCGATTCTAGTCTTGTTATATTTTAATCTGATTTTCTTAGAACAAAGGTATCCCCTAACATGTTCTAAACACATGTTGTATCGAGTACAGTGTTCGAATCTAGTCTTGATCACTTATTTAGTGATCTGAACACATCAATCAATGTTCTGATCACATGTTAAAGTTAACAGCATCGATTCTATTCTTGTTATGTTTCAATCTGATCTTCTTAGAACAAAGATATCCCCTGACATGTTCTAAACACAAGTTGTACAGTGTTCGGTTCTAGTCTTGATCACTTGTTTAGTGATCTGAACACATCAATCAATGTTCTAATCACATGTTAAAGGTAACAGCCTCGATTCTAGTCTTGTTATGTTTCAATCTGATCTTCTTAGAACAAAGGTATCCACTGACATGTTCTAAACACATGTTTACCGTGTTCGGTTCTAGTCTTGATCACTTGTTTAGTGATCTGATCACATCAATCAATGTTCTAATCACATGTTGAAGTTAACAATATCGATTTTAGTCTTGCTATGTTTCTTTTGTAATCCGCAAGTCTAAACTTGCACAATAATGTTATCGCTGCACACACTTGCCTTCACGATGCGTGTTCGATAAAGCTACGCCTTGACAGAGGTGGAGGAGGCGGAGGAGGTAGGGGAGGAGGAGGAGGAGGAGGTGGTAGAGGAGGTAGCCATAACAGCCACCGCCATCTTGTGTATTAACCTCTAAGTAGTAATTAGCGTCAGGAGGGGCATCTTGTTGTATGGTCTCCTTCAAGATGGTAGATGAGAGGTTAGGTTCGAAAATGCATTAAAGTTGATGATAGCTAACGGAATTTCAAATTATCCGTCACCACAATTCAAAGGTAGTAGCTAAAGATAGCACCACGGTACTCTGTTGATTAAAGATGGCATCTGGATAGAATTTCAAATTGCCGCCACCACATGTTAAATGTATGTAGCTAAAGATAGCAGCACGATGCTCTGTTGATTAAAGATGGCGAATGGTAGCTAACGGAATTACCCGCAAGATAGCAGCACGGTGCTCTCATGATTAAATATGGCGGATGACAGCTGTCAAAAAAGCATGTAGATTTTAAATTTCTCAATACCACAACGATAAGGTTTAGTACCGTAAAGATAGCAGCACTGAGGTAAGCGATGCAAGATGGCGGATGACAGCTGACGGAATTGCCCGCTACTACGATAAAGATAGCAGCACGGTGCTCTGTCGATTAAAGATGGCGGATGACAGCTGTCAAAAAAGCACGTAGGTTTGTTTCCAAACAAGAGCACGTGGAATTTTTCAAATTGCCGCCTCAAAGGTAAGTAGTTAAAGAGGGCAGCACTAGGGTCAGCGATGCAAGATGGTGGATGACAGCTATTACGTAGAAATTACCCACTACTACGACAAAGATAGCAGCATGGTGCTCTGTTGATTAAAGATGGCAGCTTGTCAAATAGAATTATTTAAAATTGTCTGCCTCAAAGGAAAGTAGGTAAAGAGGGCAGCACGATGCTCTGTTGATTAAAGATGGCTGCTTGTCAAAAAAGCACATAGGTTTGTTTCCAAACAAGAGAGCTAGAGAGGGCAGCACGATGCTCTCTTGATTAAAGATGGCTGCTGTCAAAAAAAGTACGTGGGTTTGTAAAGCACGTTGAAATCACCGCCACCACATTTCAAAGGTAAGTAGCTAAAGAGTGCAGCACTGAGGTTTGCGATGCAAGATGGTGGACGACAGCTGACACAATTTTTTAAATTACCAGCAGTGCCGTAAAGAGTGCAGCCCTAAGGTTTGCGATGCAAGATGGCGGATTACATCTGTCAAAAAGCACATGGAATTTAAATTACCCAATACCACATTTCAAAGGTATGTAGCTAAAGAGGGCAGCACGGTGCGCTGTTGATTAAAGATGGCTGCTGTCAAATAGAATTTTTCAAATTGCCCTCCACCAAATTTCAAAGGTAAGTAGGTAAAGAGTGCAGCACTGAGGTTTGCGATGCAAGAGGGTGGATGACAGCTGACGGATTTTTTTTAATTACCAGCTTTGCCGTAAAGAGGGCAGCGATGCAAGATGGCGGATGACAGCTGTCAAAAAAGCACGTGGCTTTGTTTACAGATTCACATCTCGCGCTAGTAAGGTTTCGTTGGTAGCACTGAGGTTTAGGCCTGTCAAGATGGCAGCACTGAGGTTAGCGATGCGTTGTTGTCGATGTTAGCTGTCAAAAAGCACGTAGCTGTCAGAAAAGCACGTGGCTTTGTTTACCAATTCAAATCTCGCGATAGTAAGGTTTAGTTGGTAGCAATGAGGTTTAGGCCCCTCAAGATGGCAGCAGTGAGGTTAGCGATGCGTTGTTGTCGATGACAGCTGTCAAAAAGCACGTGGCTTTGTTAACCAATTCAAATCTCCCGCGGGAGGAGGAAGAGGCCCCTGGGAAGGGACCCCGGGAGGAGGAGGAGGAGGAGCGGGCCCCTGGGAGCCCTGCGGCGGCGGCGGCCGCAGAACCCGTGATTTATACTACTATAGCTCTTAACGTTACCCTAGAAACGCGACGGGGAAGTCACCAAACATCATCTATATATATATATATATATATATATATATAAAACTAGCAAAATTCCCGTGCTTCGCTACGATATTATAATGACATTTGTAATTGAATGCTTAAAGTTTTATATATAATCCGCCGAAATTCTCGATCTAACTCGTTTTCTGAGAGAATCAACCAAAATTCTTGATCTGACTCGTTTTCTGAGAGATTACGGCAAAGTTCCTCCCATTTTTCAATCTTTCTTTCCAGTAATCGATTTCGTACTTCCCGGGCTAGGTCCAGGTATTCCACCCGGCCAGTTGGGTCCCTAAATCTTTTCCTATAGGCATTTTAATATGGATCAAATCCTTGAGGAGATCTGGCGTGCTGTCGTCTTGGGTGCCTTGGCGGTACTGAACCCGCGGCCGGACTGCAATCGTAATCATTACCCGGCCAGAACCCTTTTCCAGCGCGGTCCGCACATTTCGACGACGGTCCAGAACATTATTATTATTATTATTATTATTATTATTATTATTATTATTATTATTATTATTATTATTATTATTATTATTATTATTATTGATGGTCTGGAACCCACAGCAAGATGCAAGATCGCTACTTGGCGGTAAAATAAATATGCTGCCATTGTCATTGTTGACATTGTGACCAGTACCATCGTCGCGGTTAGGCAAGTGCGTGAGATTTTTTGCGATACGATCGATACACTTCCGTGAATTTTTGACCTTATTATAAGGTGAACAATTGAGACGTCTAGAATCAAAACCGGCCAAGTCACAAAATTTACGAAAATGAGTTAAGGTTATCAATTTGAAGTAGAAGTATAGCACTATCAGGTGAAACAAGAATATGCTTTAAAATCGTCCATGTCTTCATGTTATGGAGCACTGAATTCTCGGTCTTGCAACAGAATCGGCCAAGTCATGCAGCCAGTGAATTCAAAACTGGCCAAGTCAAGGAACGAGCGACAATATTTATCATGCAGCATTATTGTCTGGAATCTTGTATTGTTACATTAAGCAACAATGTGATAATATCAGTAGGCAAAATCGTTCCCTGTAATGTAAATTCTTTGAAGTCATAATATTTTGTTTTTTGTTCGTTTGCAACACTGATTTACGTATTCGCGGGCTTCTTACCGTCATTGGCGCCAAAGCAATCCTATTTCCGGTGTGCTCGTATTTTGTCATTATTGTGTGCTGTAACGTGGATATTGTTCCGATTGGTGAACTGAAAGATTTACTTTCATACCTTGTGAAATTGTACAAAATTGCAACAAAAACGGCCAAGTCAAAATTTAAAATAACAAAAAAGATGGGTTAATTATGAGTTAGATTTCTCAAAACAGCGGAACTTAAATATTAAACCGTTAAGGATATAACTGTGAAAAAAAATCTTTTCTGACCATCATTGCTTTGTCTCTACAGGTTTTTCGTCCATACCGAAAAATATGCCTTGAGTGACTTGGCCGATTTTGAAACTAGACGCCTCAATTGCAAGGTCAATATCATTCATGTCGTTTATTTCGGATGTTTTTAAATTTTTATTTTTATTCCAAGAGAACTACTGTAATCTAACTTTGTATAATCCAAAGGAAAAGAGAGTTCTTGAAAACGAACCCAGGAAAGATTAAAAATGATTATTTTATGATCATAATAAGTACATTATGAACAGTAAAATCAATTGTTCTCAACTCCTTTTTCACCCCACTGCCATTAAATTGATTTATCCACTCCCCACAAAAAAAAGAAAGGCGTGTTTCCTTATTTTTAAAGGAGATTCCAAATACCAATGTTAACGTTCGTTACCTTCAGTTCTGAGATATACGTATCCCCATAAAGAGAATTCACTTTTCTTCACTTCCTTTCACCCCCCCCCCCCTTAAATGAATTTCCCGTTAAAAATACTTGTCTCTTTAATAGTAAAGGATCTTCTAAATACCAATTATGACGAATCAATCATCTTCAGTTTTTGATATATGTGTCCACATAAAAGGAATTCAACTCGTTTTCACCCCCGCCCCCATAAATGATTTCGTCCAAAAACGCTTTTACATTTGTTTTTAAAAGGAGATACAAATATCAATTTTTACGTCTGTAACAACTTTAGTTTTTATTAGATGTAAGTTTCCTCATACAATTAATTCAATTATTTCAATTTTTCACCTCCCCCCCCTTCATTGGATTTTCCGAGAATACGTCTTTATTTAATTTTGAAGCAGATCCCAAAAACCAATTTTCACGTCTGAAAAATCTTTCCTTTTTGAGATAATAGTATCCTCATGCAAATAATTCAACTAATTTTTCAATTTCCCCTCCTCTATTTACGTGTATTTCCGAAAACAAAAAATACGTATTCCTTTATTTGTAAAGGAAATTACAAATACCAAATTACACGTCTGTAACATCTTCAGCTTTTGAGATATCAGTATCTTAATTAAAGGAATTGAACTCCATTTTCAGTCACTTTTACCCCTCCACGCAAGTGATTTTTCAGAAAAAGAAAGATACATGTTTCTTTATATTCAATAGAGATAAAAATAATATTTTTCACTTCGGTAACATGTCATGTTTTTTAGATATACTGCAGAAATGCTCATTTTAAAATTTCACCCCCTTTTTTGTTCCCCTTAAGAGGAGATTCCAAAAACAAATCACCTATGTTCCTTTACTTTTACAGGAAATTCTAAATACCAGTTCTTACGTCTGTACACTTTAAAAGTTTTGAGATATATATACACTCATTTTAAAAATTCACACCCCTTCCAACACCCCTCCCCCCAATAATTGGATTTTCCAAAAGCAAAATATAAGTTTTTCTTTATTTTTAAAGGAGATCCAAATACCAATTTTCAGGTCTGTAATATATTCTGTTTCTGAGTTATAAGTAAACTTATCTTTTTAAGGCATTCAACCACTTTTTCACCCTTTTTCAACTCTCCTATTGGGATTTTCCGAAAACAAAAAATACGTGTTTCCTTATTTTTAAAGAAGATTCTGAATATCAATTTTTACATCTGTATACTTTTAAAGTTTTGAGATATAGATACACTGATTTTAAAATTTCACCCCCCTTTTCACCATCTTAGCGACAGAATATCCAAAAATCCTCTCTTAGCGAGCACCTATATCTTAATATGAATGTATCTCCGAAATTGCATTTCCTTATATCCAGTAGTTTCGGTTCGGCGATGATGAATCAGTCAGTCATCAATCAATCAATCAATCAATCAATCAATCAATCAATCAATCAATCAATCAATCAATCAATCAATCAATCAATCAATACTGATCTGCATTTAGGGCAGTCGCCCAGGTGGCAGATTCCCTATCTGTTGCTTTCCTAGCCTTTTCCTAAATGATTTCAAAGAAATTGGAAATTTATTGAACATCTCCCTTGGTAAGTTATTCCAATCCCTAACTCCCCTTCCTATAAATGAATATTTGCCCCAGTTTGTCCTCTTGAATTCCAACTTTATCTTCATATTGTGATCTTTCCTACTTTTATAGACGCCATTCAAACCTATTCGTCTACTAATGTCATTCCACACCATCTCTCCGCTGACAGCTCGGAACATACCACTTAGTCGAGCAGCTCTTCTTCTTTCTCTCAATTCTTCCCAACCCAAACATTGCAACATTTTAGTAACGCTACTCTTTTGTCGGAAATCACCCAGAACAAATCGAGCTGCTTTTCTTTGGATTTTTTCCAGTTCTTGAATCAGGTAATCCTGGTGAGGGTCCCATACACTGGAACCATACTCTAGTTGGGGTCTTACCAGACACTTATATGCACTCTCCTTTACATCCTTACTACAACCCCTAAACACCCTCATAACCATGTGCAGAGATCGGTACCCTTTATTTACAATCCCATTTATGTGATTACCCCAGTGAAGATCTTTCCTTATATTAACACCTAGATACTTACAATGATCCCCAAAAGGAACTCTCACCCGATCAACGCAGTAATTAAAACTGAGAGGACTTTTCCTATTTGTAAAACTCACAACCTGACTTTTAGCCCCGTTTATCAACATACCATTGCCTGCTGTCCATTTCACAATATTTTCGAGGTCACGTTGCAGTTGCTCACAATCTTGTAACTTATTTATCACTCTATAGAGAATAACATCATCCGCAAAAAGCCTTACCTCCGATTCCACTCTTTTACTCATATCATTTATATATATAAGAAAACATAAAGGTCCGATAACACTGCCCTGAGGAACTCCCCTCTCAACTATTACAGGGTCAGACAAAGCTTCACGTACTCTAACTCTCTGAGATCTATTTTCTAGAAATATAGCAACCCATTCAGTCACTCTTTTGTCTAGTCCAATTGCACTCATTTTTGCCAGTAGTCTCCCATGATCCACCCTATCAAATGCTTTAGACATGTCAATCGCGATACAGTCCATTTGACCTCCAGAATCCATGATATCTGCTATATCTTGCTGGAATCCTACAAGTTGAGCTTCAGTGGAATAACCTTTCCTAAAACCGAATTGCCTTCTATCGAACCAGTTATTAATTTCGCAAACATGTCTAATATAATCAGAAAGAATTCCTTCCCAAAGCTTACATGCCATGCATGTTAAACTTACTGGCCTGTAATTTTCAGCTTTATGTCTATCACCCTTTCCTTTATACACAGGGGCTACTATAGCAACTCTCCACTCATCTGGTATAGCTCCTTCGGCCAAACAATAATCAAATAAGTACTTCAGATATGGTACTATATCCCAACCCATTGTCTGTAGTATATCCCCAGAAATCTGATCAATTCCAGCCGCTTTTCTAATTTTCAAATTTTGTATTTTATTGTAAATGTCATTGTTATCATACGTAAATTTTATTACTTCTTTGGCCTTAGTCTCTTCCTCTATCTCGACATTATCCTTGTAACCAACAATCTTTACATACTGCTGACTGAATACTTCTGCCTTTTGAAGATCCTCACATACACACTCCCCTTGTTCATTAATTATTCCTGGAATGTCCTTCTTGGAACCTGTTTCTGCCTTAAAATACCTATACATACCCTTCCATTTTTCACTAAAATTTGTATGACAGCCAATTATGCTTGCCATCATGTTATCCTTAGCTGCCTTCTTTGCTAGATTCAATTTTCTAGTAAGTTCCTTCAATTTCTCCTTACTTCCACAGCCATTTCTAACTCTATTTCTCTCCAGTCTGCACCTCCTTCTTAGTCTCCTTATTTCTCTATTATAATAAGGTGGGTCTTTACCATTCCTTACCACCCTTAAAGGTACAAACCTGTTTTCGCATTCCTCAACAATTTCTTTAAACCCATCCCAGAGTCTGTTTGCATTTTTATTTACCGTTTTCCACCGATTATAGTTACTTTTCAGAAACTGCCTCATACCTGGTTTATCAGCCATATGGTACTGCCTAACAGTCCTACTTTTAAGACCTTCCTTTCTATCACATTTATTTTTAACTACCACAAAAACAGCTTCATGATCACTAATACCATCTATTACTTCAGTTTCCCTATAGAGCTCATCTGGTTTTATCAGTACCACATCCAAAATATTTTTCCCTCTGATCAGTCAGTCAGTCAGTCAGGACAAGTTATCGATATATATAAAACTAGCAAGATACTCGTGCTTTGCTACGGTGTTATACTGACATTTATAATTGAATGTTGTTTTGGATAAATAATCAGCCGAAATTCGCGATCTGAATAGTTTTCTGCGAGAATCCGCCGAAATTCGCGATCTGACTCGTTTTCTAATAGATTGCGGCAAGTTTCTTCCCATTTTTCAATCTTTCTTTCCAGCAATCGATTTCGTACTTCCCGGGCTAGGTCCAGGTATTCCACCCGGTCAGTTGGGTCCCTAAAGCTTTGCCATCTTTTCTTATAAGCATTTTTAATACGGATCAAATCCTTCAGGAGATCCGGCGTGGTGTCGTCTTGGGTGCCTTGGCGGTACTGAACCCGCGGCCGGACTGCATTCCTAGTCATTACCCGTCCAGGACCCGTTTCACCGCGGGCCGCACATTTGACGACGGTCCAGAACATTATTATTATTATTATTATTATTATTATTATTATTATTATTATTATTATTATTATTATTATTATTATTATTATTATTATTATTATCATTATTATTATTATTGTTGTTGTTGTTGTTGTTGTTGTTATAGATGTTCTGGACCCCACAGCAAGATGCAAGACCTCTACTTGGCGGTAAATTACATCTGCTGCCATTGTCATTGTTGAGAATGTGACCAGCACCATTGTCGCGCGTAGGCAAGTGTACGGGATTTCTGGCGATACGAATGACATACTTCCGTGCATTATTGACCTTATTATAGAGGTGAACAATTGGACGGTCAATCTCATTCCTATAGTTTATTTCAGATGTGTTTAAATTTTTATTCATATGCCAGGAGAATCTACTGTAATATTAGAACGTTCTCCGAAGGAAAAGTTGGCTGTTGAAAACGAACCCAGGAAAGATTAAAATGGATCGGTTTATGATCAGAATAAGTACATCGAAATTATACAGCCTGTTTCCAGTCATTCGACAGGGTCAGGAATGGAATGAATAAAGCCCCATCTAGCGGCGACAATAGGAACTGTGCCGGCTAACGAAGCACTCCTCTGGGGCAATGATCGATGAATGACAAATGAAATGAAATATTGGACAGTGTTGCTGGAATGAATGAGGACAGGAAAAACCGAAGTATCCGGAGAAAAACCTGTCCCGCCTCCGTTTTGTCCAGCACGAATGCCACATGGAGTGACCGGGATTTGAACCACGGAACCCAACTGTGAGAGGCCGGCGCGCTGCCGCCTGAGCAACGGAGGCTCCTTATAAGAACGTTATGAACAGCAAAATCAATTGGTATCACCTCCTTTTACACCCCACCGCCGTTAAGTTTATTTACCACCCCCCTCCCCCGAAAAAATTAAAAGAAGGAGTGTTTCTTTATGTTTAAAGGAGATTCCAAACCCCAATGTTCACGTCTATTAGCATCAGTTTTGAGATATAAGTATCCCCATAAAAATAACTCACTTTCTTCACTTCCTTTCACACTTCTCCCCCCCCCCCCCCCCACCTTAAGCGAATTTTCCGGCAAAAAATATTTCTTTCTTTAATAGTAAAGGATCTTCTAAATAGCAATTATCACGACTCCAACTTCTTCCGTTATTGATTTACGTGTCCTCATGAAAGGAATTCAACTCCTTTCCACTCCCGCCCCCCACGATTGTTTCCCCCACAAAACGCGTTTTTCTTTGTTTTTAAAGGAGATCAAAATACCAATTTTCACGTCAGTAACAACTTTAGTTTTTATTAGATGTATGTATTCTCATACAATAAACTCACTGGATTTTCCGAGAATACGCGTTTCTTTATTTTTAAAGGAGATTCCATATACAAATTTTCAGTTCTGTAATATATTCAGTATCTGAGATATATGTATCCTCATTAAAGGCATTCAACCCACTATTCACCCTTTTACACCCCTCCTATTGGGATTTACAGAAAACGAAAAAAATACGTGTTCGTTTGTTTTTAAAGTCGCTTAAGTGCGGCCAGTATCCAGTATTCGGGAGATAGTAGGTTCGAACCCCACTGTCGGCAGCCCTGAAAATGGTTTTCCGTGGTTTCCCATTTTCACACCAGGCAAATGCTGGGGCTGTACCTTACCTTACCTTAATTAAGGCCACGGCCGCTTCCTTCCCACGCCTAGCCCTTCCCTGTCCCATCGTGTCGGTGCGACGTAAAGCAACTAGCAAAAAAAAAAAAATTTTTACATCTGTAAACTCTTAAAGTTTTAAGATATAGACACACTCATTTTAATAATTCACCCCCCTTTTCACACCCCATTACTTAAATTTTCCAAAAACGAAAAAATACGTGTTTACTTATTTTTAAAGTAGACCGCCAATACCAATTTTCAGGTCTGTAATATCTTCAGGTTCTGAAATATAAGTAGCCTCATTGAAGGCATTCAACCACTTTTTCACCCTTTTCCGCCCTTCCTATCGCGATTTTCCGGAAACAAAAAAATACGTGTTCCTTTATTTTTAATGGAGATTCTAAATACCATATTTTACGTCTATAAACTTTAAAAGCTTTGAGATATAGATACACTCATTTTTAAAATTCACCCTCCTTTCACCTCCCCCATTAATTGGATTTTCCAAAAACAAAAAAATACGTGTTTCTTTATTTTTAAAAGAGATCAGAAGTACCAATTTTCAGGTCTGTAATATCTTCAGTTTCTGAGATATAAGTACCGATATTCTGATTAAAGGCTTTCAACCCCTTTTTTACCGTTTTCACCCCTCCTATTGGGATTTTCTGAAAACAAAAAATACGTGTTTCCTTATTTTTAAAGGAGATATTAATTACCAAATTTACATCTGTAAACTTTTAAATTTTTGAGATATAGATACACTCATTTTAAAATTTCACCCCCCTTTTTCACCCCCTTAGCGACGGAATATACAAAAATCCTCTCTTAACGAGCACCTACATCTTAATATAAATGTATCCCCAAAAGTTTCATTTCTTTATGTCCAGTAGTTTTGGCTCGGCGATGATGAATCAGTCAGTCAGTCAGTCAGTCAGGACAAGCTATTTTATATATATAGACTAGCAAGATACCCGTGCTTCGCTACGGATTTATACTGAAATTTATAATTGAATGCTTGTTGTTTTAGATATATAATCCGTCGAAATTCGCGATCTGACTCGTTTTCTACAAGAATCCGCCAAAATTCGCGATCTGACTGGTTTTCTAATAGATTACGGCAAGTTTCCTCCCAGTTTTCAATCTTTCTTTCCAGCAATCGATTTCGTACTTCCCGAGCTAGGTCCAGGTATTCCAGCCGGCCAGTTGGGTCCCTAAATCTTTTTCCTATAGGCATTTTTATATGGATCAAATCCTTGAGATCTGGCGTGGTGTGGTCTTGGGTGCCTTGGCGGTACTGAACCCGCGGCCGGACAGGATTCATAGGCTTTAGCCGTCCAGGACCCGTTTCCAGCGCGGTCCACACATTTGACGACGGTCCAGAACATTATTATTATTATTATTATTATTATTATTATTATTATTATTATTATTATTATTATTATTATTATTATTATTATTATTATTATTATTATTATTATTATTATTATTGTGCCCTTGCTGGCAAGATGTAGTGTTTACAGTGCACTATGTCTTCTGGTATGGGCTAGAATAAAATTGTTACTTTCATTGACCTGTCTCAGTCTTATACTTAGCTTTGACAATATGAAAATGGCTGAGGTATGAGTGATGCTAGTAATGCCATTCCTTATTCAGCCAGTCCCTGCTATGAATGGTGTGAAAATGTCGCTCATAGGGTCGGTTGGTGCATGCAATTCAGTGGGCTTGGCAGACTGATGTGCAATAGCAACTTCTGGCTCAGTGAGGAAAGCAACGGGAAACTACCTCACTCCTCATTTCCCTAGTATGCCTCTTCAGTGACACCTAGGCCATCTATGACAGCTAATGGTTAACCTGTTGAGGATCCAACCAGCCTTCGTGCTGAATACCCAACATACACATACACATTATTATTATTAGATGTTCTGGAATCCCACAGCAAGATGCAAGGCCGTTACTTGGCGGTAAATTACATCTGCTGCCATTATCATTCTTGACAATGTGACCAGCACCATTGTCGCGCGTATTCAAGTGTGCGGGATTTCTGGCGATACGAATGACATACTTCCGTGCATTATTGACCTTATTATAGAGGTGAACAATTCCACCGTCAATCGCATTCCTATCGTTTATTTCAAATGTGTTTAAATTTTTATTAATATGCCAGGAGTATCTACTGTGATCTAAGAACGTTCTCCGAAGGTAAAGCTGGCTGTTGAAAACGAACCCAGGAAAGATTAAAAATGATCGGTTTATGATCAGAATAAGTTCATCGAAAATATACAGCCTGTTTCCAGACATTCGACAGGGTCAAGAATGGAATGAATAAAGCCCCATCTAGCGGCGGCAATAAGAACTGTGCCGGCTGCCGAACCACTCGTCTGGGGCAATGATCGATGAATGACAAATGAAATGAAATATTGGACAGTGTTGCTGGAATGAATGATGACAGGGAAAACCGAAGTATCCGGAGAAAAACCTGTCCCGCCTCCGTTTTGTCCAGCACGAATGCCACATGGAGTGACCGGGATTTGAACCACGGAACCCAGTTGTTAGAGACCGGCACGCTGCCGCCTGAGCAACGGAGGCTCCTTATAAGTACTTTATGAACAGTAAAATCAATTGGTCTCACCTCCTTTTTCACCCATCCGCAGTTAAGTTTATTTACCCCCCCCCCCCAAAAAAAAGAAATTAAAAGAAGGAGTGTTTCTTTATGTTTAAAGGAGATACCAAACACCAATGTTGACGTCTATTACCTTCAGTTTTGAGATATAAGTATCCCCATAAAAATTATTCACATTTTTTCACTTCTTTTCACACTCGTCCCCCCACCTCCAAGTGAATTTTCAGGCAAAAAATACTCGTTTCTTTAATAGTAAAGGATCTTCTCAATACCAATTATCACGACTCTAACTTCTTCAGTTTTTTATTTATGTGTCCTCATGAAAGGAATTCAACTCCTTTTCACTCCCGCCCCGCAAGATGGTTCCCCCCCCCCAAAACGCGTTCTTCTTTGTTTTTAAAGGAAATCCAAAACAAATTTTCACGTCTGTAACAACTTAATTTTTATTAGGTGTATGTATTCTCATAGAATTAAGTCAATTAACTTTTCAATTTTTCACCCCCCCTCCAATTCATTGGATTTTCCGATAATACGCATTTCTTTACTTTTAAAGCAGATTCCAAATATCAAATTTCACGTCTTTAACATCTTCATTTTTGAGATATCAGTAGCCTAATTTTAAAAAAATCAACACCATTTTCAGTCACTTTTACCCACCCCCCTTCCACCCAAGTGGTATTTCCGAAAACTAAAAATACACATCTCTTTAAATTTAATAGAGATAAAAAATACCATTTTTCACTTCTGTAACATGTTAACTTTTTTTAGATATACTGTAGAAAATCTCATTTTAAAATTTCACCCCTCCTTATTGCCCCTTAAGTGGAGTTTCCAAAAACAAATAACCTATGTTTCTTCACATTTACAGGAAATTCCAAATACAAACTTTTTACGTCTGTAACATTTTACGTTTCCCATATATTTGTAGATGTAGTCTTTCGAAAAATTCACCCCATTTGTCACTCCTGTTTAACCGCCATTATTTGGATTTTCCAAAAACAAAAAATACGTGTTTCTTTATTTTTGATGGAAATTCTAAATACCATTTTTTACATCTGTAAACTTTTAAAGTTTTAACATGTAGACGCGCTCATTTTAAAAATTCACACCCTCCCCCCTCCCTCATTATTTGGATTTTACCAAAAATACATTTTTTTAAAGTGGATTCCAAATACCAATTTTCAGGTCTGTAATATCTTCAGGTTCTGAAATATAAGTGACCACATTAAAGGTATTCAACCCCTTTTTCACCCTCTTAAACCCTTCCCGTTGGGATTTTCCGAAAACAAAAAAATATGTGTGTCTTTATTTTAAAAGAGTTTCTAAATACCAATTTTTACATCTATAAACATTACAAGGTTTGAGATATAAACTCATTTTAAAAATTCACCCCCTCTTCACCCCCCATGAATTTGATTTTCCAAAAGCAAAAAATACGTGTTTCTTTATTTTTAAAGGAGATCCCAAACACCAATTTTCACGACTGTAATATCTTCAGTTTTTGAGATATAATTATCCTCATTAAAGGCATTCAACCCATTTTCACCCCTTTTCACCCCTCCTATTGGGATTTTCCAAAAACAAAAAAGACGTGTTTCTTCATTTTAAATGAAGATTCTAAATACCAATTTTTACACGGGTAAATTTTAAAAGTTCTGAGATATAGATGCACTCATTTTAAAAATGCACCCCCCTTTTCACCCTCCCATTAATTGGATTTTCCAAAAACAAAAAAATACATGTTGCTTTACTTTTAAAAGACATCAAAAGTACCAATTTTCAGGTCTGTAATATCTTCAGTTTCTGAGATATAAGTACCGGTATCCTGATTAAGGGCATTCAACCACTTTTTCACACTTTTCACCCCTCCTATTGGGATTTTCTGAAAACAAAGAAATACGTATTTCCTTATTTTTAAAGAGGATTCTAAATACCAATTTTTACATCTGTAAACTTTCAAAGTTTTGAGATACAGATACACTCATTTTAAAATTTCACACCCCTTTTCACCCCCTTAGTGACGGAATATCCAAAAATCCTCTCTTAGCGAGCACGTACATCTTAATATGAATGTATATCCAAAATTTCATTTCTTTATGTCCGGTAGTGTTGGCTCGGCGATGATGAATCAGTCAGTCAGTCAGGACAAGTTATTTCATATATATTAGCAAGATACCCGTGCTTCGCTACGGTATTATACTGAAATGTATAATTGAATGATTATTGTTCTATATATAATCAGCCGAAATTCGCGATCTGACTGTTTTTCTAATAGATTACGTCACGTTTCCCCCCATTTTTCAATCTTTCTTTCCAGGAATCGATTTCGTACTTCCCGGGCTAGGTCCAGGTATTCCACCCGGTCAGTTGTGTCCCTAAGTCTTTGCCATCATTTCCTATAAGAATTTTTAATGATCAAATCCTTGAGGAGATCCGGCGTGGTTTCGTCTTGGGTGCCTTGGCGGTACTGAACCCGCGGCCAGACTGTGTACGAGACCACGTGACCCCCCGAAGGGGGGTCGCGTGGTTTTTGTTTTAATCTTTTGGGACCGCCGACCTTTCTGGGTCCTTTGTCCCATGCCAACTGGTTGGTGAGTTGCTTGTTTCAACGTGTTTTCCTCGTTCTTCCGTTGGGTCTTCGCTGCAGTTTTCGACTATGCCATCTTGTGGCATTGTAATTTCAGCCCTACCTTCCAGTATTTTAAAAGGTTAGGACAGGTTCGATTTGGGATTGATTATATACAGTAGCCCGGACTGCATTTTTAGTCATTACCCGTCCAGGACCCGTTTCCAGCGCGGTCCGCACATTTGACGACGGTCCAGAACATTATTATTATTATTATTATTATTATTATTATTATTATTATTATTATTATTATTATTATTATTATTATTATAGATGTTCTGGACCCCATAGCAAGATGCAAGACCGCTACTTGGCGGTAAATTAAATCTACTGCCATTGTCATTGTTTTTTTGTTTTTTTTTTGCTAGGGGCTTTATTTCGCACCGACACAGATAGGTCTTATGGCGACGATGGGATAGGAAAGGCCTAGGAGTTGGAAGGAAGCGGCCGTGGCCTTAATTAAGGTACAACCCCAGCATTTGCCTGGTGTATTGTCATTGTTGACATTGTGACCAGCACTACTGTCGCGCGTAGGCAAGTGTGCGGGATTTCTGGCGATACGAATGACATACTTCCGTGTATATTGACCTTATTATAGAGGTGAACAATTGGATGGTCAATCTCATTCCTATCGTTTATTTCAAAGGTGTTTAAATTTTTATTTATATGCCAGGAGAATCCACTGTAAGCTAAGAACGTTCTCCGAAGGAAAAGTTGGCTCTTGAAAACGAACCCAGGAAAGATTAAAAATGATCGGTTTATGATCAGAATAAGTACATCGAAAATCTACAGCCTGTTTCCAGTCATTGGACAGGGTCAGGAATGGAATTAATAAAGCCCCATCTAGCGGCGACAATAGGAACTGTGCCGGCTAACGAAGCACTCCTCTGGGGCAATGATCGATGAATGACAAATGAAATGAAATATTGGACAGTGTTGCTGGAATGAATGATGACAGGGAAAACCGGAGTATCCGGAGAAAATCTGTCTCGCCTGCGTTTTGTCCAGCACGAATTTCACGTGGAGTGACTGGGATTTGAACCACGGAACCGAGCTGTGAGAGACCGGCGCGCTGCCACCTGTGCAACGAAGGCTCCTTATAAGTACATTATGAACAGTAAAATCAAATGGACTCACCTCCTTTTACACCCCACCGCCGTCAAGTTTATTTACCCCCCCCCCCAAAAAAAAATTAAAAGAAGGCATGTTTCTTTATGTTGAAAGGAGTTTCCAAACACCAATGTTCACGTCTATTATAAGTATCCCCATAAAAATCATTCACTTTGTTTCACTCCTTTTCACACTCCTCCCTCCCCCCCCCCCCAAGTGAATTTCCAGGCAAAAAACTTGTTTCTTTAATAGTAAAGGATCTTCTAAATACCAATTATCACGACTCTAACTTTTTCAGTTTTTTATTTCTGTGTCCTCATGAAAGGAATTCAACTCCATTTTACTCCAGCCCCCCAAGATGATTTCCCCCGCCAAAACGCGTTTTTCTTTGTTTTTAAAGGAGATACAAATACCAATTTTCACGTCTGTAACAACTTTAGTTTTTATTAGATGAAAGTATTCTCATACAATTAAGTCAATTAATTTTTCAATTCTTTCACCTCCCATCCCCCCCCCCCCATTTCATTGGATTTTCCGAGAATACGCGTTTCTTTACTTTTAAAGCAGATTCCAAATAACAAATTTCACGTCTGTAACATCTTCATTCTTGAGATATCAGTAGCCTAATTAAAATAATTCAACACCATTTTCAGACACTTTTAGCCCCCCCCCCCTTCCACCCAAGTGGTACTTCGGAAAACTAAAAAAACACGTTCCTTGAGTTTTAATAGAGATAAAAAATACCATTTTTCACTTCTGTAACATGTTAAGTTTTTTGAGATATACTGTACAAATTCTCATTTTAAAATTTCACCCCCTTTTTAGTTCCCATTAAGTGGAGTTTCCAAAAACAAATCACCTATGTTTCTTTACATTTACAGGAGATTCCAAATACGTCTTTTTACGTCTGTAACATTTTATGTTTCTCATGTATTCTGTAGATATAATCTTTCCTAAAATTCACCCCAGTTTGTCACTCCTGTTTAACCGCCATTAATTGGATTTTCCAAAAACAAAAAACACGTGTTTCTTTATTTTTAAAGAAGATCCCATATACAAATTTTCAGTTCTGTGATATCTTCAGTTTCTGAGATATATGTATCCTCATTAAAGGCATTCAACCCATTATTCACCCTTTTACACCCCTCCTATTGGGATTTACAGAACACAAAAAATATGTGTTCCTTTATTTTTAAAGGAGATTCTAACTATCAATTTTTACATGTGCAGACTTTTAAAGTTTTGAGATATAGATACAGACATTTTAAAAATTCACACCCTTTTCATCCCCATTAATTGGATTTTCCAAAAACAAAGAAATACTTGTTTCTTTATTTTTTATGGAGATAATAAATAACAATTTTTACATCTGTAAACTTTCAAAATTTTGAGATATAGATACACTCATTTTAAACATTCACCCTCCTTTTCACCCTCCCATTAATTGGATTTTCCGAAAACAAAAAAAATACGTGTTTCTTTATTTTTAAAAGAGATCAAAAGTACAAATTTTCAGGTCTGTAATATGTTCAGTTTCTGAGATATGAGTACCGGTATCCGGATTAAAGGCATTCAACCCTTTTTTCACCCTTTTTCACCCCTCCTATTGGGATTTTCTGAAAACAAAGAATACTTATTTCCTTATTTTTAAAGAAGATTCTAATGCCAATTTTTACATCTGTACACTTTTAAAGTTTTGAGATATAGATACACTCATTTTAAAATTTCAGCTCCCCTTTTCACCCCCTTAGCGACGGAATATCCAAAAATCCTCTCTTAGCGAGCACGTACATGTTAATATGAATGTATCCCCAAAATTTCATTTCTGTATGTCCAGTAGTTTTGGCTCGGCGATGATGAATCATTCAGGACAAACTACTTTATATATATATAGACTAGCAAGATACCCGTGCTTCGCTACGGTATTATACTGAAATTTATATTCGAATGCTTATCGTTTTATATAAATAACCCACCGATATTCGCGATCTCACTCGTTTTGTGAGAGATTACGGCAACGTTCCTCCCATTTTTCAATCTTTTCTCCAGCAATCGATTTCGTACTTCCCGGAATAGGTCCAGGTATTCCACCCGGTCAGTTGGGTCCCTAAATCTTTGCCATCTTTTCCTATAAGCATTTATAATGTGGATCAACTCCTTGAGGAGATCCGGCGTGGTGTCGTCTTGGGTGCCTTGGCGGTACTGAACCTCTACTTGGCGGTAAATTACATCTGCTGCCGTTGTCATTGATGACAGTATGACCAGCACCATTGTCGCCCGTAGGCAAGTGCGCAGGACTTCTGGCGATACGAATGACATACTTCCGTGCATTATTGACCTTATTACAGAGGTGAACAATTGCACGGTCAAGCATATACCTATCGTTTATTTCAAATATGTTTAAATTTTTGTTTATAGGCAGAAGAATCTACTGTAATCTAAGAAGGTTCTCCAAAGGAAAGGATGGCTCTTGAAAACGAACCCAGGAGAGATTAAAAATGATCGGTTTATGATCAGAATAAGTAGACTGAAAATCCACAGCCTGTTTCCAGTCATTCAACCGAGTCAGGAACGGAATGAATAAGCCCTGCTGAAGCCTGTCGCACCCCCGTGGGGAATGATTAAATGAATGACAAATGAAATGAAATGATATTGGAGAGTGTTGCTGGAATGAATGATGACGGGGAAAACCGGAGTACCCGGAGAAAAACCTGTTTCGCCTCCGCTTTGTCCAGCACAAATCTCACATGGAGTGACAAGGATTTGAACCACGAAACCCAGCGGTGAGAAGCCAGCGCGCTGCCGCCTGAGCCACGGAGGCTCCTTATAAGTAGATTAGGAACAGTAAAATCAATTGGTCTCACCTCCGTTTTCACCCTACCGCGGTTAAGTTGATTTACCCCCCCCCCCCCCGGAAAAAGAAAACGTGTTCCTTTATGTTTAAAGGAGATTCCAAATACCAATGTTCAGTGTGATACCTTCACTTTTGAGATATAAGTATTCCCATAAAAATAATTCACTTTTTTCACTTACTTTCACACTCCCCGCCACACTTAAGTGAATTTTCCGGCAAAAAACTCTTGTTTCTTTAATAGTAAAGGATCTTCTAAATACCGATTACCTTCAGTTTTTGAGATATGTGTCCTCATGAAACGAATTCAACTCCTTTCCACACTCGCCCCCAAAAATGATTCACCGCCCCCCGCCCCACCCCCAAAACGCGTCGTTTTATTTTTAAAGAAGACCTAAATACCAATTTTCACGTCTGTAACAACTTTAGTTTTTATTATATGTAAGTATCCTCATACAATTAATTCAATAAATAATTTAATTTTTAACCCCCCCCCCAACCTTAATTGGATTTTCCGAGAATTCATGTTTCTTTACTTTAACAGGAGATTCCAAACACCAATTTTTACGTCTGCAACATTTTACGTTTCTGAGATATACTGTAGATATAGTCTTTCTAAAAATTCACCCCAATTTATCACTCCTGTTTAACCCCCATTAATTAGATTTTCCAAAAACAAAAAATAAATGTTTCTGTATTTTTAAAGGAGATTCCATATACTAACTGTCTGGTCTGTAATATCTTCAGTTTCTGAGATATAAGTATCCCCATTAAAGACATTCAACCCCTTATTCACACTTTTCACCCCTCCTATTAGGATTTTCCGAAAACAAAAAAATACGTGTTCTTTTATTTTTAAAGGAGATTCTAAATATCAATTTTTACATCTGCAAACTTTTGAAGTTTTGAGATATAGATACACTCATTTTTAAAATACACCCCCCTTCCCCCCCCCAGTATTTGGATTTTCTAAAAAAAAATACATGTTTCTTTATTTATAAAGGAGATCCCAAATACCGATTTTCAGGTCTGTAACATCTTCAGTTTCTCAGAAATAAGGATCCTTATTAAAGGCATTAAACTATTTTTCACCCCTTTTCACCCCTCCTATTGGGATTTTCCGAAAACAAAAAATACGTGTTTCTTTATTTTGAAAGTAGATTCTAAGTACCAATTTTTACATCTGTAAACTTTGAAAGTTTTGAGATATAGATACACTCTTTTTAAAAATTCACCCCCCCTTTCAACCCTCCACTATTTGGATTTTCCAAAAACAAATAGTACACGTTGCTTTATTTTTAAAGGAGATCCCAAATACCTTTTTTCAGGTCTGTAATACCTTCAGTTTCTGAGATATAAGTTTCCTCATTAAAGGCATTCAAGCCCTGTTCACCCTTCTTATTAGGATTTTCCGAAAACAAAATAATACGTGTTTATTTATTTTTAAAGGAGATTCTAAATACCAATTTTTACATCTGCAATCTTTTAAAGTTTTAAGATGTAGACACACTCATTTTAAAAATTCACCCCCCTTTTCACCCCCCATTATTTGGATTTTCCAAAAAGAAAAAATACCTGTTTCTTTATTTTTAACGTAGATCCCAAATACCAATTTTTATGTCTGTAATATTTTCATTTTCTGAGATATAAGTATCGTCATTAAAGGCATTCAACCCATTTCTCACCACTTTTCACCCCTCCTATCGGGATTTTCCGAAAACAAAAAAATACGTGTTTCTTTATTTATAATGAAAATTCTAAGTACCAATTTTTACATCTGTAAATTTTCAAAGTTTTGAGATATTGATACACTCATTTTAATAATTCATCCCCCTTTTCCCCCTCCCATTAATTGGATTTTCAAAAACAAAAAATACGTGTTTCTTAATTTTTAAAAGAGATCAAGTGTACCAATTTTCAGGTCTGTAATATCTTCAGTTTCTTAGAGATAAGTACCGGTATCCTGATTAAAGGCATTCAACCCCTTTTTCACCGTTTTTCACCCCTCCTATTGGGATTTTCTGAAAACAAAAAAATACGTGTTTCCTTATTTTTAAAGACGATCCTAAATACCAATTTTTACATGTGTAAACTTTCAAAGTTTTGAGATATAGATACACTCATTTTAAAATTTCAACCCCCTTTTCACCCCCTTAGCAACGGAATATCCAAAAATCCTCTCTTAGCGAACACTTACATCGTAATATGAATGTATCCACAAAATTTCATTTCTTTATGTCCAGTAGTTTTGGCTCGGCGATGATGAATCAGTCAGTCAGTCAGTCAGTCAGGACAAGTTATCCTGACTGACTGACTGACTGACTGATTCATCATCGCCGAGCCAAAACTACTGGACATAATGAAATGAAATTTTGGGGATACATTCATATTAAGATGTAGGTGCTCGCAAAGTGAGGATTTTTGGATATTCTGTCGCTAAGGGGGTGAAAAGGGGGGTGAAATTTTAAAAAGAGTGAATCTATATCTCAAAACTTTAAAAGTTTACAAATGTAAAAATTGACATTTAGAATCTTCTTTAAAAATAAGGAAATACGTATTTTTTTGTTTTCAGAAAATCCCAATAGGAGGGGTGAAAAAGGGGTTGAATGCCTTTAATCAAGATACCGGTACTTATATCTCAGAAACTGAAGGTATTACAGACCTGAAAATTGGTACTTTTGATCTCATTTAAAAATAAAGAGACATATATTTTTTTAGTTTTTGGAAAATCCAATTAATGGGAGTGTGAAAAGGGGGGTGAGTTTTTAAAATCAGTGTATCTATATCTCAAAACTTTGAAAGTTTACAGATGTAAAAATTGATATTTAGAATTTTCATTAAAAATAAAGAAACACTAATTCTTTTGTTTTCGGAAAATCCCAATAGGAAAGGTGGAAAGGGGTGAAAAAAGGGTTGAATGCATTGAATGAGGATACTTATATCTCAGAAACTGAATATATTACAGACCTGAAAATTGGTGTTTTGGATCTCATTTAAAAATAAAGGAACACGTATTTTTTGTTTTTGGAAAATCCAGTTAAAGGGGGGTGAGGGGGTGAATTTTTAGAATGAGTGTATCTATATCACAAAACTTTTAAAGTTTATAGATGTAACAAATTAGTATTTAGAATCTCCTTTAAAATGAAGAATCACGTATATTTTTGTTTTCGGAAAATCCCAATAGGAAGGGTGGAAAAGGGTAAAAATGTGTTGAATGCCATTAATGAGGCTAATTATATTTCAGAACCTGAAGATATTACAGACCTGAAAATTGGTATTTGGGATCTACTTTAAAATAATAAAGAAACAGGTATTTTTCGTTTTTGGAAAATCCAAATAACGGGGGTGGAAAGGGGGGTGAATTTTTAAAATGAGTGTATCTACATCCTAAAATTTTAAACGTTTACAGATGTGAAAATTGGTATTTTGAGTCTCCTTTAAAAATAAAGAAACATGTATTTTTTGTTTTCGGAAAATCCCAATAGGAGGGGTGTAAAAGGGTGAATAATGGGTTGAATGCCTTTAATGAGGATACAACATATATCTCAGAAACTGAAGATATTACAGAACTGAAAATTTGTATTTGGGATCTCCTTTAAAAGTTAAGAAACACGTATTTTTTCTTGTTTTTGGAAAATCCAATTAATGGCGGTGAAACAGGAGTGACATATTTGGGTGAATTTTTTGAAAGACAGTATCTACAGAATATCTGAGAAACGTAGAATGTTACAGACGTAAAAAGTGATATTTGGAATCTCCTGTAAATGTAAAGAAGCCTAGGCGCTTTGTTTTTGGAAAACTCCTCTTAAGGGGAACTAAAAAGTGGGTTAAATTTTAAAATGAGAATTTATACAGTATATCTCAAGAAACTTAACATGTGACAGAAGTGAAAAATTGTATTTTTATCTCTATAAAAATAAGGAAACGTGTATTTTTAGTTTTCGGATATAGCACTTGGGTGGGGGGGGGAGGGGTAAAAGTGACTGAAAATGGTGTTGAATTATTTTAATTAGGCTACTGTTATCTCAAAAATGAAGATGTTACAGGCGTGAAATTTGATATTTGGAATCTGCTTTAAAAGTAAAGAAGCACGAATTCTCGGAAATTCCAATGTATGGGGAGGGGGGGGGGTGAGAGAATTGAAAAATTGACTTAATTGTAAGAGAATACTTACATCTAATAAAAACTAAAGTTGTTAGGTCCTACAGACGTGAAAATTGGTATTTGGATCTCCTTTAAAGACAAAGAAAAGCCCGTTTTGTTTGGGAGGGGGGATCATCTTGGGAGGCGTGAGTGAAAACGAGTTGAATTCCTTCCATGAGGACACAACTGAAGAAGTTACAGTCGTGATAATTGGTATTTAGAAGATCCTTTACTATTAAAGAAACAAGTATTTTTTTGCCGGAAAATTCACTTGACGGGCGGGTGGTGGAATGTGAAAGTGAAAAAAAGTGAATTATTTTAATCTGAAAACTGAAGGTAATAGACGTAAACAATGGTGTTTGGAATCTCCTTTAAACATAAAGTAACACGTCTTCCTATAATTTTTTTTGGGGGGGAAATAAACTTTTTTTTGCTAGGGGCTTTACGTCGCACCGACACAGATAGGTCTTATGGCGACGATAAGAAATAAACTTAACGGCGGTGGGGTGTAAATGGAAGTGAGACCATTTGATTTTACTGTTCATAATGTATTTATAAGGAGCCTCCGTATCTCAGGCGGCAGCGCGCGGGCCTCTCACAGCTGGATTCCGTGGTTCAAATCCCGGTCTGTCCATGTGACGTTCGTGCTGGACAAAACGAAGGCGGGGCAGGTTTTTCTCCGGATACTCCGGTTTTCCCTGTCATCATACATTCCAGCAACACTGTCCAATATAATTTCATTTCATTTGTCATTCATTAATCATTGCCCCAGGGGAGTGCGGCAGGTTTCGACAGCGGCACAATTCCTATTGTCGCCGCTAGATGGGGGATTTATTCATTCCATTCCTGACCCTGTCGAATGACTGGAAACAGGCTGTAGATTTTCGATGTACTTATTCTGATCATAAACCGATCATTTTTAATCTTTCCTGGGTTCGTTTTCAAGAACCATCTATTCCTTCGGAGAACGTTCTTAGATTTCAGTAGATTCTCCTGGCATATAATTAAAAATTTAAATACATTTGAAATAAACGATAGGAATGAGATTGACCGTCCAATTATTCACCTCTATAGTAAGGTCAATAATGCGCGGAAAATGTCATTCGTATCGCCAGAAATCCCGCACACTTGCCTACGCCGAACAATGGTGCTGATCATATTTTCAACAATGACAATGGCAGCAGATGTAATTTACCGCCAAGTAGCGGTCTTGCATCTTGCTATGGGGTCCAGAATATCTCTAATAATAATAATAATAATAATAATAATAATAATAATAATAATAATAATGTTCTGGACCATCGTCAAATGTGCGGACCGTGCTGGAAACTGGTCCTGGACGGGTAATGACTAGGAATGTAGTCCGGCCGCGGGTTCAGTATCGCCAAGGCACCCAAGTCGACACCACGCTGGATCTCCTGAAGGATTTGATCCATATTGAAAATGCTTATAGGAAAAGACGGCAAAGATTTAGGGACCCAACTGACGAGGTGGAATACCTCGACCTAGCCCGGGAAGTACGAAATCGATTGCTGGAAAGAAAGATTGAAAAATGGGAGGAACTTTGCCGCAATCTCTCAGAAAACGAGTCAGATCACGAATTTTGGCGGATTCTCTCAGAAAACGAGATAGATCGCGAATTTCGGCCGATTATATATAAAACGTTAAGCATTCAGTTATAAATTTCAATATAATACCGTAGCGAAGCACGGGTATGTTGCTAGTTATATATATATAGATTATTAAATTAATATTTAGAATTTTACAGCACTGCCTGCGGTTGTATACGTCGTTCACCGGTTTAGTAGTTTCCTCGGTAGATCGGTGGTGGTGTCCGACCCACGATCACCCGAAGATATAGGGTCAAAAGAACTCTCTAGGTCAACGCCCCGAACAAATAGCATTTCTAAAAAAACCTTAAAGATCGCATTTTTTGGTAGATCTACCCATAAAGTGAAAATTATATTACTCCTATAACAGCAGCCCTGGTGTCTTCCTACAAGGATGTAGAAGTAGACGGAAGTGAAATACCAGCACTCTGATGTCTATATACTGTAATTAAGTCAGAAGTGTGAAGTCAGGAAGTTCTTTTTTTTCTTTTTGCTATTTACTTTACATCGCTTCGGCACAGATAGTTCTTATGCCGACGATGGGACAGGAAGGGCCCAGGAGTGGGAAGGAAGCAGCCATGGCCTTGATTAAGCTACAGCTCCAGCATTTGCCTGGTGTGAAAATGGGAAACCACGGAAAACCATCTTAAGGGCTGCCGACAATGGGGCTCGATCCCACTATCTCCCGAATACTGGATACTGGTCGCACTTAAGCGACTGCAGCTATCGAGCTCGGGTCAGGAATTATATACGATGAGGAAGGCATGGTTGTTTGGAATCGAACCCGTGATGCTGGGTCGGACACCACAACTGATCTACCGAGGAAGATGACAAACCAGTTAACGAAAAGTACGACCGTTGATAATGCTGTAAAATTTTACATTTTAATTCTTAATTTAGTCCGCCTCTGTGGTGTAGTGGTTAGCGTGATTAGCTGCCATCTCCGGAGGCCCGCGTTCGATTCCCGGCTCTGCCACGAAATTTGAAAAGTGGTACGAGGGCTGGAACGGGGTCCACTCAGCCTCGGGAGGTCAACTGAGTAGAGGTGGGTTCGATTCCCACCAAAGCCATCCTGGAAGTGGTTTTCCGTGGTTTCCCACTTCTCCTCCAGGCGAATGCCGGGTTGGTACCTGACTTAATGCCACGGCCGCTTCCTTCCCTCTTCCTTGCCTATCCCTTCCAATCTTCCCATCCCTCCACAAGGCCCCTGTTCAGCATAGCGGGTGAGGCCGCCTGGGCGAGGTACTGGTCATACTCCCCAGTTGTATCCCCCGACCAAGAGTCTGAAGCTCCAGGACACTGCCCTTGAGGCGGTAGAGGTGGGATCCCTCCGTAAGTCCGAGGGAAAAACCGAACCTGGAGGGTAAACAGATGATGATGATGATTTTTAATTTAGTAAAAAAAAGTAAAAACTCGTTTCCTCATCCCGAGGAGGTGAGCTGCATGTACCATTTTAACCACATACCAGCCCTCCTGCCATTCTTAAATTTCTGGCAGTACCGGGAATTGAACCCGGGCCACCGAGGACGGCAGCTAATAGTGCTAACCGTTACGCTACGGAGGCGGACTTTAATTTCGTAATATTATAATTATAATAATACATGTCTTTTGAAAGGCTTGGTGTTGACATAAGAATGAAATCATTTGCGAAGACTTCATAAATACCCAGTCCTCAAGTGAGGGAAATAAAGTACGAGGAGGTTGATTCCGGGGAAGATGTGGGGTAGGCTTACCATTTGTCTGTATACTTCAATTGCGAGAAGGGTTTATTCAGTACCCGTTTTATACGGCTCAGGCTTTTTACAAAAGTATCCCCACGGTCAGTCACGTTATACATTGTATCTTCAAATAAACTGAAATTCTTCTGAAAAGCGTAATACTACCGAAATGCTCAATATTCTCAATATAAACAATCAGTAAAATGTCTTTTACATGCTATAGCAAACCCGTGACACCGCAGTACATGGGCCAATCGAAGTCTTCTGGAGAAGATTGTGATTTAAATATCCGTCTTTCTCATTTGAGGTTTGGGCTTCACCTTGGTAGCCCTCAGTATACGCCACTCCTCGTTGGGTAAACTTAGGATACTTGTACAGTGAAACCCTTCACTTTGGACACCCCTATAGTCTGCACACCCCTTTTGATTGGACATTAAAGCACCGCTTAATTCCCTATACGTCTACAAGTTAAAAATCCTATGTACATTGGACAGCACTTAAATGACAGTTTGGGCAGATTCAAGACTATTTTGTAATGGTTTAGTGCAAACATTTTTAACTTTGTCATTGGAAATACAGCCTGCCCAAGAGCATTTAAAAACAACAATGTTAAAACAGTCTTCCTGTGTTTTAGCGTCACAACAGAGAAGCTTGGATGACGGGTGATAATTTCGGTGACTGGTTAAGAAAATCAATCTAAAAATGAAGAAAGCTAAGCGAAAATACTGTTTGTTGATAATGCTAAGAGACTCGTGGACCTAAATCTATCAAATGTCATTAGTAAAATGTAAGCCGTCTAACTTGTTCAGTACAACCACTAGAGAAAGGGACAATTCAAGCTGTAAAATTACTGTACTGAGACCAGTTATTGCGGGCCCTCATCAACGCAGGAGATACATTTTACTATGCAATTGAATGTTCAGGGATTGTGAAGGTCCTCGACGCAATTCGCTGTTTCCATTGTGCTTGGATGGACGTGTCTAAAACAATCGTGATATGTTTCCATCATGCAGAATTAATGCCCCAGTGTCCGACTCGTTGGCTGAACGGTCAGCGTACCGGCCTTCGGCTCAGAAGGTCCCGAGTTCGATTCCCGGCCGGGTCGGGGATTTTAACCTTAATTGGTTAACTCCAATTTCACGGGGGCTGGGTGTATGTGTTGTCTTCATTATAATTGCATCCTCATCACGACGCGCAGGTCACCTACGGGAGTCAAATAGAAAGACCTGCGCCTGGCGAGCCGAACCCGTCCTGGGATATCCCGGCACTAAAAGCCATACGACATTTCATTTCAATGCCCCAGTCAACTGAAGAGGAAGACCGACCTCACATAGATAACACATCCCGGCAATGGGAAACTTTACTATAAAACCACATAAAAGCGGCAAATAGGAATAATTTTTGTGATCGATTTTTTTCGGTAAGGCATAGAATTGTCTAACTTCGGTATCATGATTTCGTGGACGCTAGTGAAATTCATTTCACTGTAGCATGAACCACACTTCATCCCCAGATGCACGATCAGTCGACTGCCTTCTGTTACCAAATTAGTGCATTCGATCCCGTCTGAGAATGGTGCCGTTTGAGGATGTGGTAGTCTAGAAGAAACAGTCCCGTGCTACTGGACTCCGGCAGGTTAAAGAATCCCTGGGGGAAGAAATTCAGACTTTCTGTTAAGACCATTATATGTTATAATGGACATTTATGAACTCATCCTTCCTAGATGCCACAGGGTACGTGGTATAATTGAACTTCATATATTAACTTTTCATGCTGTTTAACATCGTAATAACGCGGGTTTTAGAAGACGTTGCGATCGGAAAGGGCCTTAAAGTTAAGCTCTGGTATTTGGCCGGTGTTCACAAGAGGCTACTGATCGTAGGGTTCGAACCCATCATCTATCAAATGCAGGCTTTTTGTACGACATATCCAACTCAATTGGAATAGGCAACTATGAATCGGGTTGAAAGAATATGCCCGTAGTACGTAATCAACTAGTTCGATATACAGAATTATTACCTGGTTGGAAAGAATACCAAGATATTTACGAGAGGGACTTCGCCCCATCTTTTAAAACAATCTCAGAGGAGATGTTTGATGCTTTCCACCGCTTGAATATTAAATAGTTTAACAAAGCTACTAAAAATTCATAGAAACGAATTTGGAAAATTATGAACTACAGTACAAACATTTCTTCAAAGCATACAGACATGGATGGACAAAAGTATTCATACCCTTTCCCATACGATACAAAATGCTCTATTGCTGGACCAATGCGGAGTACAGGTCAAAATTACAAAACCAAACGTATACCTTGTACCGTAGTGTACATTATAAAGCACAAAATAAAATGGAAGTAAATAACGGTACATAACAAAGCAACAAATTCGTACTCCATGACACTACTTGTCTGGACGTAAGTATTATTCATGTCGTATCCCAGAAGAGTTCACAACTCAATGAAGAAACGGATATTACCAACTCGATCAGTAGCGCGTTTGTTTGCCTTTCCTGTATATTATTTCTTTTAACCTGCTGGGCATTGAGATACCAGTTTCCATGTTAGTTCAAATGAAATGTTCCCCATTCTTGTTGTAGTAATTTCAAGTGTGCTCTACTTGTTAAGTGGCATTTTCTTACTGTAGTCTGGACTCCAATTATCTCCATAGATGTTCGATGGGGTTGGAATCCGCCGATTGGTGAGGTGTTTTTAGTGTGTGCGGCGTGTTGTATAGAGTACCCACAAACGAACAATTTCCGCCGTATGTTTGAGGTCATTGTGTTGGAAGTAAAACTCATTGCAAATCCCAAGCTTTTCGACGCTTTTGTTAAAGTTTTCTTTCAGGATATTCAGATATCTAAATCTGCCCATCGTCTCCTCGATAAATACCAACTCCCCAACACCTGAAGCGGCCATTGAGCCCCACACCATAACCCCACCCCCGCCGTGCTTCACAGTGGTAACGACGTTCTGCTCATTTAGCTCTGTTTTGGGGCGTCTACACACTAAAATGCGTCCATCACTTTGGAAAATATTAAATTTTTTCTCATCTGTAAACATCGCTGTCGACCAAAACGCATTATCTTTCGCCACATGTTCCTTTGCAAATTGTAGTCTCTTCCGTCGATTCACTTTCGTTAAGTGCGGTTTCTTTCTTGGGACCCTAGATCGATACCCAGGGAGTGAAGGACCCTCCTTACTGTTTTGTGACAACGCATGATGGAAATATTCTGCCAGCTGCGATACTATTGCCGAAGATGTAGTGTGTGGTTGTTTTTTAATTGCGGTTACTATGAACCTTTCTTATCGTGCGGTCAGTTTCTACGGACGTCCATTTCTTTTCTTGTTTATAAGAACATACTCTTCTTTTAACCTTTGTATGATGATTTGCATAGTTGGTTTACTTCTTCCTATGATGTTTCCGATCTCAGGATACGATTTTCTTTGGTGGTGAAGGCGTAGAATAAGTCGTCTCTCTTCAACAGAAGGTTCCCTTGTTTTCCTCGCCATTGGACTAGTACCGTAAGTTTCCCTTGTTTTCCTCGCCATTGGACTAGTACCGTCTCTGACTAGCTAATCAGTCCGTCTCTCTCTGCATCTACTACACAACTAATGCCAAAGAACAACACAGGTTTCTGTTTACTCGTTCTAACCCCACTTTTACACGTAACGTATGAATACTTATGTCCAGACAAGTAGTGCCATAAGTACGCATTTGTTACTTTCTTATGTACTGTTATTTATTTCCTGTTTATTTTGCGCTTTATAATGGCCACTGTTGTACAAGGTATACGTGTGGATTTCCAATTTTGACCTGTACTCCGCATTGGCCCAGCAATAAAGCATTTTGTATTGGATGGGTAGGGGGTATGAATACTTTTGTCCATGTCTGTATATTACTCTAGCTTATGAGAAGAATTAAAGACAAAGCATCCTCAAACTTTACAACCAAGGGAGGCTTAAAATTATCCCACGACAGTTACTACAAAAACATTCAGCTTCAAAATTCGCAGCTCAAGAAACCGTCAAAATTCGAACGTCGAGTTTGCAAACACGACTTCGCGATTCCGTATAAATGATAGAATTGCTTTCCTTAATGCTAAACTGAAATACTGCCTATTTTTTCGCACGGACTACGGCTTAATTTTCAATTACCACCACTTTCTCGCTCTTCCAATACGCTACATAAGCAAAAAAATGCAGATATCCTGAAAACAACGCAACTAAACATTTCAGTGTTCATGGAAATATGTAGGCTCACGCCTAACAATAACCTTAGATTTAGATATTTTCCTACATGTTGAATAACAAAGTAACGTACGTTCCCGGCAGGACATCCTTTTAAGAAAACACGAAATTGTTCTAACAGTAAAAACTTTCGAACATATTCCAGCGGAGTAATGTGGTTACGCATGACACCTACAGTGCCGTATTCAACACTAGTGCAACGTATCGCCAAAGTCAAGGCCAGAACCCAGGAGAAGGCACTCCATTGTGACATTGAACTCTTTGATTGGCTGAGACTTCGAGGAGAGTTTAACAAGCCACGTGATGTACAGTCAGAGAGCCTGACCTGAGGACATGCCTATAAAATGTGTTTAAACTCCGGATTTTTCACTAGAAGTAGTGGAGTAACATTGCGTAGTTGAATAGTTCCAGTGATATTATTTTGGTATGTACGTGGTTTTGTGATGAACTTGCTTGGTATTGTAACGGTTTTCTTTATTTGGTTTTATCGTATATATGCTTTTCATATCTGTTTAAAGGAAATGGCTAGTAATTTGGAGTCTGTGAGGAAAATAATTCAACTGCCTGTTGTGGAAGAAGTGTTGAAAAGCTCCTCTGCAGTTTACGATAGAATTAAGAACTCTAATGCTGTGTTCAACTGGGCGCTGTCTGTAACAGAGTCCACTGTGCAGAAGGCTCTGCAAGTGGTAGGTGCTGTTGCTCCCATCCCGGACTCTCTGTCTAAGAAGCTGGACCAGGTATTCGTTGCTGGAATATCTTTCATGGAAGAAAAAATGCCGATTGTGAGGAAACCACCTCAACAGGTGAGTCTCTATGAATTCATATCTTCTAATTAATAGTCTTTTAATGTTGACTAGTGGTTGCCCTGCCTCTCTTTAAAATCCTATCGGTTTTCTTAATAGGGAACATGCATAATTTTCAAAAATTTTCTTTTTGAAAAGTACACCGTTGAAATAGTACGTAAACGTATTACAATGTGGTAAGTTGCCTTGTTTTCTACCATTAAAAAAATGTTCAAAAGTGCTTTTCCGCAAGGCGAGTGAAACGGCCTCTGAAGTAAGCGGCGCGCTGTGACGTCACGATCCAGTACCGCATGCAGCTCTACCAGCCATTGTGCATTAGCCGTTAATAAAAGCCGATTGTTTATTATTCGTGATCGCGAATAACTTCAAAATGACAGAAGAAAGGTTCAAAACAGCACAGTCAGACAATCTATCATGTGTAGATGTCATCATTCTTGGAAAAATAGTGAAATTCGCGGATGAAAAGCAAGTTTGTAAGTGGCATCTTTTTATATACGTGCAATGTACTGTAACTCCTAGTATTAGGATAACGACGAACCTGGATAGAAATCGCATCACTTTCAACATTTCCTTCTAGACGGATTCCCATATTAAAGAATAACATTACATTCTCGGGCTTTCAGCATTAGTAAAGTAAGAAATCGGATTTCAGCACTAACATAAACATATAGGTAGCATTATAGTACTAGTCCGCCTCTGTTCTGTAGTGGTTAATGTGATTAACAGCCACCCAACCCCCCCCCCCCCCCGGAGGCCCGGTTTCGATTCCAGTTTCTGCCATGAAAGATGAAAGCAAATAGTACGAGGGCTGGAACGGGGTCTACTCAGCCTCGGGAGGTCAACTGAGTAGAGGGGTTTCGAATCCCACCTCAGCCATCTCGAAGTTGTTTCTCGTATTTTCCCACTTCTCCTCCAGGCACCTAAGGCCACGGCCGTTTCCTTCCCTCTTCCTTGTCTATCCCTTCCGATCTTCCCATCCTCCAACAAGGCCCCTGTTGAGCATAGCAGGTGAGGCCGCCTGGGCGAGGTAATGACCCTCCTCACCAGTTGTATCATCATACCCAAAGTCTCACGCTCCAGGACACTGCCCTTGAAGCAGTAGAGGTGAAATCCCTCGCTGAGTACGAGGGGGGGGGAACCAAACCTGAAGGATAAACTGATTAAGAAGGAAAGATCATAGTACTATAGGTCTATAATCTATCATTCCCGAAAAAATATTTATGCTTGGGGCAACTGGCCTACCCACTTCCGGGACCCATGAAAGAGAAACATTAAGTATCTTGCTGGAGGGGGGGAAAAGTTAAACATGATAAAGATAAATATGACTTAATCCAGTTTTCACAAGTCGGGTTGAGTGGTTCAGACGGTTGAGGTGCTGGCCTTCTGACCCCAACTTGGCAGGTTCGATCCTGGTTCAGTCCGCTGGTAGTTGAAGGTGCTCGGTAGATTTACTGGCACGTAAAAGAACTGCAGGACTAAATTCCTGCACATCGGCGTCCCCGAAAACCGTAGAAGTAGTTAGCGGGCGTAATGCCAATAACATTAATTACATTTGGCTTTTAACAAGCTGAGCGTATCACGCAAGAAAAATGTCTTGGTGACATTTTTAGTCGTTCAGTACAGGAATGTCTTTGGGTACTGTGACTTACGTTGTTGTTTTTTTCTTTGCTATTTGCTTTACATCGCACACGGATAGGTCTTATGGTGACTGTGGGACAGGAAAGGCCTAAGAATGGGAAGGAAGCGGCCGTGGCCTTAAGGTACAGCCCCAGCGTTTGCCTGGTGTGAAAATGGGAAACCACGGAAAACCATCTTCAGGGCTGCCGACAGTGGGGGTTCGAACCCACTATCTCCCGGATGCGAGCTCACAGCTGCGTGCTCCTAACCGCACGGCCAACTCACCCGGTATTTTTATCCTTCTGTTTATTGACTTGGCTTGTATAACCTAAAACTTGGGCTAAGTTGGATAATATTTTAAACACCAACATCACTATTTTCACCTGTATGCAATTATGTTATTTATTTCACTAATAGTATGACACTTATTATTGAGCATTGTTAACTTATCAGACCCCAACAGACAAGCATTGGTTTTGTGTAGAGATATATATTTGTTAAAAATCACGTTGTTTTCTTTCATGACGTACACGCCTTTTTTTTTTTTTTTTTTTTTTTTTTTTTTTTTTTTTTTTTTTTTTTTGTCATATTATAGAGTATTTAGCTATAGCCTAAATTTCTTTACAAATGTAAGCTCTTCAATAATATACATAAATAACTGTCGCATCCCAAGATAAATTTGTATAATTAGAGCTGTCAATATGGTTCATAACCCCTTTGATTTAATACCTAGACATGGATCACCCAAAACATAGGTTAGGTTTGGAGAATACTTCAATAATCAGCATTAATAATGCACTGTTTATTACTTTCATATTCAAAGATGTAAATGAAGCATTTAATTGAAGCATCATACATTAAAATTCAGTGTTACCACTAGAACAGCTGACATGGAAAAATGAAAATTCAAACAAATTCAACTTACGTTA